>NW_016158740.1:100244-113513 GCF_001687245.7 Rhagoletis zephyria
AATGGTGACATAATTATAAAACTTATATTAAAATACGGTGCTTTTAACAACAAAATCCACCGAATTTTTTTATATCAAAAAATTTGTCAAAAGAAAAAATTTCTTTAATTACGAAATTACTAAATAGCAAGAAATAATTAATTTTAACCGTGTTTTCAAAATCTGTAATTAAACTGCCGATTAAAATATAACGGATTGACATAACGGATTAAAGTTTACTTCGCCGTAAGGGTACGAGTTTTGTCTAAAGATCGCGCCTTACGAATATAGAAAAAAATGATTATAGGTGCACTAAAAAGGTATTTATTTAACGACCGTCTGGAGGCGGTTCTGCCTACTAGAGGGTTAAATTCAATTCCATTGAGACATTTAATTTTTCGAATACAGAATAACGGCTTTATTCATAAAAAATAAATTAGATTTCAAGAGCTTTACAAAGTGACGTTTTCATAAATTTTTCAGTTTATACACCTTTTTTCAAGCTACTTTATTTTTTATGAATAAGGCCATAAAGCGACAAAGAATGAGCAATCCTTTATGTTCAAAGAAAAAATTAAAAATTAAAACAAAAAAAATATTAAAGGTGAAAAATTATAAAAACGTAAACTTGGTACCAACCATGATACAAAAAAAAGCTAGTTTCACTTTGAAATTTTTTGACATAAACTGTGCTTATGACGTTTATACTTTCCTTAAATTGCTTGAGTATCACTGCCACCTCAACAAATTATTGTTTTGGAAATTTTATTATTGTTTAAAGGATTTTTTTATGCATTAAAAAATAACAGCACGCAAGGTAAATTTACTTAATTCATCGTATTAGCATAGCTGTTAATAAGTGTGTGTTAATTTAAAATACCTTAAATTACCTTACTGCAAAAAAATTTGGCATTATATGCAGTGTCCCATGAGATATTATTATAGATATTAGGATGTTGCTTTAATTTGGATCTTTNGTTTAAAGGATTTTTTTATGCATTAAAAAATAACAGCACGCAAGGTAAATTTACTTAATTCATCGTACTAGCATAGCTGTTAATAAGTGTGTGTTAATTTAAAATACCTTAAATTACCTTACTGCAAAAAAATTTGGCATTATATGCAGTGTCCCATGAGATATTATTATAGATATTAGGATGTTGCTTTAATTTGGATCTTTTTTAGAGGAAATATGAACAAAGGAATAGTTAAAAAGTAGCTTATCGTCGATGAAAGCACTATGGAAGCATAAACTTAGAGGGAGGTAAAGAAATTTACAAACTCTTAGAGCTCCTAGTTTATAGACAGACAAACTACTCGCTCTACTGCTGATGGTGCAGCGTTTCGCTTAGATTGGGCACATCCGTCCCGAGGCTGAAAATTTTCTGCCGAAAAGTGGTTGGAACAAGCATCATCTTGGTGAAGTTACCATGCACGTGGCCATCCCGAAATATGCAGCTAATCGTATCAAATAACGATGAAAATGATTGCATAAACAAATAGATTATCTATGTGCATTACGCGATGTAATAGGAGTATTTTACTTGCCAACCGTTTTATAATAAATTTTAGAAATAAACCACTAAAAGGTCGCTATAAAATGATCCTCAAAATATATTCCTTGAAATAATTTTTGAAATAATTCTTTCTGAAGTAAAAAAACAACACTTTTTTGTTTCTCCAAAGAATACGGTAGCTTCAATTTAAAAGAAAACGTCAAAGGCACAGTTCACGTCAAATGGGAGCAATGGCGGATAAGAAGAAGAAGTGAAACTACCTTTAAATATTTGTATCATGGTACCAACAGTAGATACAATAAGCAACTGTATTCGTCTCATTCTCTGCGCTGCGCACATGTGTTTTTTAAGAAGTTTCACTTCTATCACGAGTACGATGCTGCACTCGCCTTTTTTACTCATTTTCATTTCATTTTTACTCGCATTTTTGCTCAGTGGCAATTTATACATAATTAGTAGCGGCACATAAAGTGAACTAAATGCATTCATGCATATGTATGTACAAATATAGGTAGGAATGGATGCGTCTTCACAGTTAGGTTAAAGGCGGGTATAGTTGCATACTGTGTACATACTTACAATTAAAATAAGAAAACATTTTACAATTTCGGCATGTGATGCAAAAAATCTGTAAAATGCACACAATTTGGGTTTTCCAAGATATGTACGAAGTGAAAAGAAACCAGCAAAACTAAAAAAAGATTTCTATAAGAATCAGAAAGCGACATACACAGTCTACAAATTATGTATCGCGTGCAGGAAAGTCAACTCGAGGGAAACTCCCCCGATTTGCAGGGAATTTCGGTTTAGGTGACAATCGGGGATTGGACAGTTGAGTATATGTTATGTTGACAACTTAGAGAAACCAAATAGACGAATATGTTAATTTTTAACCATTTGTCGCCATTTGGAGTGACTTTCTTCAATTTGATCGAAATATCCCCACAACAAGAGTNGGTATATGTTATGTTGACAACTTAAAGAAACCAAATAGACGAATATGTTAATTTTTAACCATTTGTCGCCATTTGGAGTGACTTTCTTCAATTTGATCGAAATATCCCCACAACAAGAGTTTTCCCAGATATAAGTTATATAGCAAATGAAAGCTAGGATTTTGGGATAGACTTGAGGAAACTGAAAATAAAATAAACTGACGAATTTTTGAGAAAATCCTCGAAATCTATCAGGCATGTTCTGAAATTCGAAACTTTGAAATCGACTCGATTTGCCAAATAATTTTTAATTATATCTGATGAAAAGAGTGAATATTCTAATTGAAAACCGTAAAAGAAGTAGCAGCGATATGAAATACATAATTTAAATGCGAGACTTTTAAATTTTTGGGTTAAAACCCTTCGAAAAATTATCGAAATCGAGTCGATTTCAAATTTTCGAATTTCAGAACATGCCTGTATATTTTCAGCAGCCTAATTTTTAGTTTTCAGGCGATAACGTTATGACATATTTATATTTCATAAACGAAAAAGATAGCTTGTTTTAAGGCCCTTCTACTGATATCCACGTCAATGGTATGGAATGAGTAGTGCGGTTTCAGCGATAGTTTAAAAAATTGCCTTTTTTCGAATTTCAGGCACCAGCCANTTCAGCAGCCTAATTTTTAGTTTTCAGGCGATAACGTTATGACATATTTATATTTCATAAACGAAAAAGATAGCTTGTTTTAAGGACCTTCTACTGATATCCACGTCAATGGTATGGAATGAGTAGTGCGGTTTCAGCGATAGTTTAAAAAATTGCCTTTTTTCGAATTTCAGGCACCAGCCACGCCCACAAAGGCACACGAATCGAAATATCCTGGAACAAAATCTTCCTAGTTTTTTTGTACTTTAATTCCTGAAAGTTTGAAAAAAATTAAATGAAGGTACGTACAGACGCTCCACACATCGCAAAGCATCTCGTAGTGGAGACACGAACCAAAACCAATTTAGCTCTATATCTTTCCAACTAGTAGCCGGAACTCAATATATAAAGAACGGTTGGAAAGGTATTGACCTATAGAATAATACTAAATAAGTCGGTTGTACACACTTACACTGTTAAACCGGCAAAAGCAAAAAAACTTTTTTGTTTCGCAACACTTTAGTCTAATTTTTAAGGATTCGGTTAATCGTTTATGAATTTGTAATATATTTTCTGGCCACACTCTGCAAGACCTTTCCAACGATACCTCAAATAGTTCGATTGGACGTCTGGATAAAAACTTCCAAATCTCGTGTATATATAAGCGAGCCATTTCAGCATGCTACTGTGGCTGCTTTCGTCACTCGTGCGCACTGTCGTGTGCTGTGATGTACATTTATTGTACACCTAAAAGAACAGTTGTACAAGACTTACTGCCATAACTAAACAAAAGCGTCAGCGTTGTCTGGCTGTCAAAAACTTCTCGTGCCCATACAATTAGTTTGAAGCATACCAAAATAATGCGGCGCCAACGCTGAGTGGTTCGAAAATCCGATTTTGACAGAGCGTTAGGAAGTGAAGTTGGCTGCAGAAAAGGGCAAAAAAAACTGTCATTTTCGTGTTTCACACAAACAAACCTATGCTTATTATTGCTGTTGTTTCTGCCTTTGACATAGCATTTTTACTTTTGTTTAGGTATGGCAATTCGACGTTAACGCTTGGCGTCAGAAAACGCTCCGCCCAACGCTTTTGTTTAGGTATGGCAGTTAGACTTGACTTGACTTGAAAATTGTATATCTGGCAAATGGGCAGCGCGTGTATGTAGTTAACAAAAAAAACTTCACTTAAAAACTTGAAGAACTAGAGATTTTTGATTCCAAAGGTAAGTTTCTAAGTGCAAAGAGAGCCGCGAGAGAATCATGCCAACATATAATTTTTTAACTTATTTTTAACCGACTTCAAAAGAACGAGGATGTTATCGGTTCGTCGGATTATCTTTACTTTTTTTATGTATGTTACCGCATAACTTTGGAACACGCTAACCGATTTCTATAATTCTTTTTTTTTAGTGGAAAGGTGTTACCTCACAGGTTAATTTGTTTTAAGTCCGGTCATCGGATCATGGAGAAATAAACGATAATCTTAAATTTGTATATGAGAATTGATGTCGGTTTTGTTTTTTGCTTAAAAATTACTTGTTAATAAAAATTCTCCAAATATGCCTACAAGAATTATTTTTTGCATAAAGGAAATTCATATGGCTATCGAAAAACAAACTTTCAAATAAAGACAGAAAATACAAGTAATTTTTAAGCAAAAAAAACGACTTCAATTCTCTTGTAAAAATTTAAGATTATCGTTAATTTTTTCATGACCCAATGATCGGATGTAAACAAAGTTAGTATGGGACTACCTGTGGGGTAACATCTTTCCTTAAAAAAAAATAATTATAGAGATCGGTTAAAGTTGTCCAAATTTATGCGGTAACATACATTAAAAAAATATATTCCGACGCATTGATAACCTTCTCCTTTTGGCGAAGTCGGTTAAAAATAAACAAAATCACAATTTGGTACGCTTAAATACATTTATTTCAGTTGTAAGTTTTATCCAATTTTATCTCAAACCAATTAAACGTTTACAATTTTGGGTGTAAAAATACAAATACCCTCAGTATTCAAAAATCAAAAAAAGAAAAAAAAGCAGTAGATGAAACGGAGAGTAATCGTTTTTTAGTTTCTAGGTAAGTCAAGTCTAAGTCTTGTATAACTGAGTTTTTAGCCACGAATTTAAAACCCACTTAAAATTTGTATCCGTTTCTTTTTTTTCTTTAAGACCAACTTCAAACATTTCGGAAAGGCGATATCAATCCTACACTGAAAATAAAATTTCGTAAAAGTGCTACGAAAAACTTTCATAGTCTTGGTTTTTGTACAATGTACGGAACTTTCGTTCATAATACGAACACATTTTTCACAACGAAAGAATATTGTACGAACCATACGTAAATATAACGGTAGGACTTTCGTAATGTAAGACGAATATTTACGTACAATATACTAAATGACCGGCAGTTTAATATTTCATCATAGTTTTATGTACCGCGTATCATTGCTAAATTACTGGTTGGCTGCTGCGAGACGTATAATATAATTTTGAACGTTTTAAGAAGGGGTTTCTGGATAAAAATACGATACAAAATTAAATATTAAAGCTGTGGATATTCTATGCTTTTAAGCATACAATGCTTTTAACATCGCCTACGCTGCGCCTTGCGCTGCAATGTGGGACTTAATAAATAGGCAATTTCATCAGTTACCTATCAACGGCAAGCCCTCCTGGCTTACTACTTAATGCAATTAAAAATAATTACATGTATGACTTTTCACTGAAACTTGCTTTTCAGACGCCTTATAACTTTCCTTTAATTTATAGTCGTAAGTAAAGGAAACAAACATCGATGAAGCTGCGAATCAACTGCTTCTACATAAAAATATTATAATGTTTAAGGAAGTAAAATCAGTATTTTTTTATTGTTTCATATTTTATATCTTATTATATTCAGTTTTGTTGAGTCTCATGGTTTAACATATTTACTGAACGAAGCGTAAGCAATAAAAAAAATATCTAGACTTAAATTTTATTATAGGTAAAATTACCTTTTTTATTAATTTTAAAGTACAGNGTAAAGGAAACAAACATCGATGAAGCTGCGAATCAAGTGCTTCTACATAAAAATATTATAATGTTTTTATTGTTTCATATTTTATATCTTATTATATTCAGTTTTGTTGAGTCTCATGGTTTAACATATTTACTGAACGAAGCGTAAGCAATAAAAAAAATATCTAGACTTAAATTTTATTATAGGTAAAATTACCTTTTTTATTAATTTTAAAGTACAGTGTAGTCAAATTCTTCTTCTTTCTTAGAACGAATGATTGCTTTTATTATTAACACTATAAAAAAACATGACTACAATTATTGCACAAGACTTTCATTATATTTTAATCATTAATGTTAAGCGTTTTTGAAAAACGTTTTTTTTAAACAAAATCGCTTAAAATTAACGATAAAAACAAAATAAAAGTGTTGTGTTATAACTCGNAAATTATTGCACAAGACTTTCATTATATTTTAATCATTAATGTTAAGCGTTTTTGAAAAACGTTTTTTTTTAAACAAAAACGCATAAAATTAACGATAAAAACAAAATAAAAGTGTTGTGTTATAACTCGTAATATGTTTTTTTTACAGTGTGGAGAATGAAAGCAAACGCACCTTCTAAGAAACATGAGCAGATTTTACGAAAATAATTTCATTAAATATACGAATTATTTCTGTGCATTTTACAAAAATTTCGTAAAAACTAAGAAATAGCACGAAATTCTTAGTAAATAGTACTAAATTCTTTAGAAAATAGTACTAAATTCTTTACTAAATAGTACGAATACGTTCGTAAAATATACTAAAGATCAGATGNTACAGTGTGGAGAATGAAAGCAAACGCACCTTCTAAGAAACATGAGCAGATTTTACGAAAATAATTTCATTAAATATGCGAATTATTTCTGTGCATTTTACAAAAATTTCGTAAAAACTAAGAAATAGCACGAAATTCTTAGTAAATAGTACTAAATTCTTTAGAAAATAGTACTAAATTCTTTACTAAATAGTACGAATACGTTCGTAAAATATACTAAAGATCAGATGCTTCATATTTTCGTGGTATGTACGAAAACTAGAACTTTCGTGGCTCAAAATGCCGAAAAATTTCATAAAATTTACGCATGTTTTCGTTATATTTACGCAGAAATATTTTCAGTGTAAGCCTGAAAGAAGCGCAGCTTGAAAAATAATGGTATAAGTATGTTATTCTATACCTTTCTTTTTACTTGATTTTGGCTCAGATTGCCTGAATTTTTACACACTTTTGTGAAGTCCAAATTGTTATTTAACATACCAGGAACACACAATTTTCATACACATAATAACTCTTAGGTCCAATTTCATTATGAAACACATAAAGTTCCTTTTGCAAAAGTTTCCTTTTAATTAAAGTCTCATTTAAATATACTTTAAACAAGAAGTGTTTTCATAATACAATGGCAATTGAACAAAACACGAAATGTTTATTTAAATGAAAATAACAAAGTTGGAAATGCTGATCTCGGCAAAATTGCATCAGCTTATTGCCATAAATATGTAATGATACTACGAAAATTACATAGTTTTTTCTTACAAAAGGGACCTTTATGTCATTTAAATTTCCGTTTTGGGTATTTAACTAAAGAGCCTTTATGAGCCCCTTTTTCTTTAAAGTGGCTTTATGAAATCGATCACCAAAATAAAGGATTCTTAAAATTTTAAAATAATTTTTAATTTTACTATGAAATCCGCCTTTAAGATCTTAAAAACAAGTAATTTAAAAGAAAAATATTTAAAGACAAGTTCTTATAAGTGGTAAACACAAAAGGTAAAACTGTCCCCCGCACCACCTAACGGCTAAACTTTTGTGGAATAATTTCTTTCCATTTAAGCAATATACGATCTAAATATGAAATATATCGGACCATAAATACAGAATTTCCAAATATCTCGATGCTGAATCATATATCGGAAAAAATTTTTTGTGGAGGTATTTTTTTTCTTGTAAGTAATATACATTCAATATACGAACCACATCGGAAAATAAACATGGGGCTTTCAAATATCTCGACCCCAGCGCCATCCAGCAGATTAATTCGTTTTTAATATTGCATTGTCATAGGTTTCTGAATTAATTTTCAAGTCTCCAGCTCACCGGGAAGTGGGTTAAAAATTTATGAAAGATTTGATTACACACAGGTGAAACGTAATAGAAGCTTGTAATAAGTTTTTTTCTATAAAACTTTTTAAACCACTACGCACAGTGGTTGGAATCGCAAATTTAGCTGGACGAAACTATTTAATCAGATACACTTTGATAATTTTTTACACCACTTCTTAACTAAATTATTTCGAGGGCGCTGATTACGAATCTAAAGCAAGCATGCATTGTAACGTTAATTTTAGCGTTTACCTAAAAAAAGGGATCGTTTCTGTTGAAACAATTCGGTATTTTATCATTTATGTAATTAACAATATATAAATTTTTTTTTTTTAACGAAAAGAAATTCAAGCGCTTATGCTGAACCATGCATTTAGGTGCTAGGTGTTAATAGTGAGCTGGCAATTGTATTTCATTGATTTATTTTGTTTCAATATTAACGATTGACGATTTACTTCGTTTCAATGTTAACGATTGAGTTTTGTTTCTTTATTTTAGCTCTGAAACGTAACGGCATTATTCTGATACCTTATTTTTGCGCATCAACAAAACGAAATCGATTCATATAATTTGTTGAGAATCCCTGATCTAAAGTCATTTACTAAAAATTCAAAATGACAGATCCAATATGACGGTCGAAAAATTAAAAAAATCTTAACTTTTTTGTTCAAAAATTATAAATTTGCTAAACTTTTAATTATAATTCTGTGGATAACTAAGTATGTCAAGATTGTTTACGATTATATACTTTGCATTATAGCAAAATTTATTTTTACTATTTTTAACTTATAATAACAATGACTTAGTTTTTTTTTTAATAATTTAATAGAGCAGATAGAGACTGTGTATTATTCTTGGCCTTCAGCTTAAAAATCAATGTTTCTTTCTAATTTCGCTTCATTGCTTTCGTTAAAGTCCGCCAATAACCTCAGTTCATCAGAAGATCTGCTACTGTTGTTTTCCGACGTTTCACTCGAAGACTGCTTATAACTGAAGATATATTTAACCCACCGTCACCAAGCCGAATGGCAATTTATGCAACAAAAAATAATTGTTTTTATTATTTTTAACTAATTTTTAAACCGCATCCTAATTTTCTAAATTTTTCTAAAAATAAGGCTTTACATTTAAAGAACTTTTCTATTTAGAGCAGCAAAATAAAATCTTTATAAGAGCTGTTTTCATTATAAAGGTTTGCNTCACTCGAAGACTGCTTATAACTGAAGATATAGTTTTAATGCACAAAACAAGCCGAATGGCAATTTATGCAACAAAAAATAATTGTTTTTATTATTTTTAACTAATTTTTAAACCGCATCCTAATTTTCTAAATTTTTCTAAAAATAAGGCTTTACATTTAAAGAACTTTTCTATTTAGAGCAGCAAAATAAAATCTTTATAAGAGCTGTTTTCATTATAAAGGTTTGCTCAAGCAGCAGCGCTATGGTACCGCGCGGTATAACTCCGTATGGCATGTTTGCTCATGTATGGATATTAGGGCGGGTCGATTTGTAGGGGCCCAAACAAATTAACAGAGGCACATCGCGATTATGATTATTTGGGTCATTTCAAGCATTTTTGCGCAAGAAACCATAAGTCTAAAATGAATTTCTAGCCAGTGATTATTATTATTTTTTTTTTTTTAAAGTGGCTCACCTGTTGAAACAGCTGTATTGAAAACTAGCCAAAATGTGCATCTGGGGGTTTTTGGGGTCGAGGAATCCATTACTGGCATACATTTTTTATTTTGAGGGCGCTTCCGTAGTTTTTTTTTCGGATTTTATCATTGTTGCCAAAACCCACGAAATTTGACTTTCTGATAATCCAACTTCAATTTATAAATAGCCTAAAATGTTCAGCGTTGAAAATTTGCATTTTTTTAATTTTAGATACATATTAAACACAGTATTAAAATGAAAACGCACATTATGAAAATGAAAAAGCATGCTGTCATACATGTAATTTGTCCATATATGTAATACTCCTATATTGGCAGTAAGAGCTAGTACCGTCCGAAAACACTACAGTACAGATATATCAATAAACGCGTACGAAAGAAAAGGAACACATACGCTTATAAATAAACATGTACACGACACATTTACAAAACCGGCACTCAAGTACACAATACATTGACAAAAACAGTACTGGACTGTCTCGCTTTGATTTCGGAATGCTTACACATTGAGATGTTAGCTTACTATCAATATAGAAGTATTTCATATATGAATTTGTCATACAATATGTCGATAAACAGTATTGCCAACATAATATAAAAAAAAATAAGTTATACGTATTTAAAAATTGAAGCATTAGAAATTGTTTATGTTTTTTTTTTCATTTACATTTCATATGGTTTTATCAGAGACCATAACGATTATAAGAAATAAAATTAAATATTGCTCTATAATTATTTTTGAACAATGGAAAAGTTGTTTTCGTCTCGCGGGACGATTATTTCAACACGAATATTATTTACGTCTTCTCATAATAATTATGTAGACTTTTTACTTTTTTTTCGTCTCTCGGGACGTTTTTTTCATGGCGAATATTATTTACGTCCTCTCATAATAATTATATGGGATTTTAATTTTTTTTCGTCTCTCGGGACGTTTACTTCAAGACGAATATTATTTACGTCTCTCATAATAATTATATGGGCTTTTTTATTTTTTTCGTCTCTTGTGACGTTTATTTCAAGACGAATATGATTTACGTCTTCTCATAATAATCATATGGAATTTTTATTGAATTAAAACTTCTTTATCGAGTTCGGAGACTTAGGGCCGTTAACTTATCTATTTTCAAGTAATTCTATATAATTTTATGTAGTTAAGTGTAACTAGTGAATGAAATACATAAATAAACTATAGCTTAACACAGATAAGTTAACGGCCCTTAAAGCGTTAAATATATTTACTTATAAATATATATACCTAAGGGCTTTGCTTTTACGCGGTTTTGGTTCTTTAAAAATGGTTGCTAGATGTTAGAAAATCAAATATAAATAATCGAGTTCGGAGACGTTTACGTAAAATATNATAATTTTATGTAGTTAAGTGTAACTAGTGAATGAAATACATAAATAAACTATAGCTTAACACAGATAAGTTAACGGCCCTTAAAGTGTTAAATATATTTACTTATAAATATATATACCAAAGGGCTTTGCTTTTACGCGGTTTTGGTTCTTTAAAAATGGTTGCTAGATGCTAGAAAATCAAATATAAATAATCGAGTTCGGAGACGTTTACGTAAAATATTTAACCCACCGTCACCAGATCTGCACCGAGAATTGAAGAGATTGGTATGTAGAAGTGCAATACGATTTTATTTTTCATACTAAGAAAAAAGTGGGACGTAAATCATATTCGTCTTGAAATAAGCGGTCCGAGTGACGAAAAAAAATAAAAGGCCTATATAATTTTTATGAGAAAACGTAAATAATATTCGTCTTAAAATAACCATCCCGCGAGACTAAAAAAGATATTTCTCTTAAATAATTATTATACAAAGTCGAAAAAAAATGTTTCTTAAAACAAGGCGACGTTTTTGATCCTAAATATTAGAATAATAATTATTTCCTGTCTCTGGTTTTTATCTTTTAAGTTGAATTTTTGAATAAAAACAAATTATATCAAAATAAGAAAACATTGTTTTTGGTAAAATTCAGAGAAGAAAGTAAAAAAACACGATTTTTTTGTCCTAAATTGAAAAAAATCGCTATAAGTTCTGCATGAATACACTTCCCTCCCCCCTAATTTTCAACGCTGAACACTTTAGACTATTTAAAAATTGAAACTGCATTATGAGAAAGTCAAATTTGGATTTTTGCACCAATATTGTCGATTTTCGGAAAAAAGGCGTAAAAATCCAAAAAAAGTACGGAAGCGCCCTCTGGCGGCCCTCAAAAGAAAAAATTAATGCCAGAAATAGATTCCTCGAACCCAAAAAATCCCAGATACACATTTTGGCTAGTGTTCAATACAGCTGTTTCAACAGGTGAGCCACTTTTTGAAAAAAAAACTAGATAGAAAAATCGCTGGCTCTAAATTCACTTTAGACATATGGTTTCTTGGGCAAAAATGATTGAAATGACACAAATAACCATAATCGCGAAGTGCCTTTGATGCAGAAAATTTGACCCGCTCTAGTGTATATACATATATACATTTGTATGTACCATGCAGTGAAAAATTATCAATTGTTAAAACTAACCAACTTATAGTTAGCTTTTTGGCGAGATTTCGATTAATACCTCACTTTTAATTAGCTATGACAAAACCAACTTAAAGTGAATTGTAAAGTCGTGCAGGAGTCATGCAGACGCAATCGGGAGTTGGTTTTCTTTACAAGTTTCTATTAAATATCCTCATACAAAAATTACTTTCAATACACTTTTTTTCTGAACTTCGCAGATTCTTTTTCATATTCAGGACAAATAAAAGGAAGATCGAAATTTTATACTATCATTTTGAAGTTATGTCTGACGGTGTTCGAATATGGGGCCACCCAGAGCAGAATATGTAAACAAATATGAAATGTAATAAAATAAAGTAAATAAATAAGTAAATAAAAAAGTAAAAAAACAAAAAAATATTTTGTTTTTCTTATTGATATTTTATGTCCAAAAGTAGTTAGTTACAAGTTAGTTGACATGTAATGCAGAGGTATTCAGGTCTCACTTTTTTGCGGCCATCGTCCCACAAAAGTAGTTAGCTTTTTTCGAACAAAATACACAGTTAATAGTTAGCACTAGTGTTCGCGTAAACAGACTAAAGTTAGGTATAAGCTAACGTCACTCCCTGCAGGGTAGTTAACTTACATACATACCTAGTAGAAATTCTTTGCATACGACATCGCTGTTGGCGGCATGAGCTTGCTACTGTGTGTATATATGTGTATATAAATTTCAAAATAATTTGCAGGAATCTTCACATCCACGCAAAATATAGAAAAAAGGTTTTCTCTTAACAGCGGTCGTCCCTCGGCAGGGAAGCTGTTTTTCATGGCAGAAATACACTCGGAGGTTTGCCATTG
>NW_016158741.1:0-709 GCF_001687245.7 Rhagoletis zephyria
AACTTTCAGGACGTTAGCATAAGCGGTTCCAGAGAAAAGCGATATGAGAGTTTCAGTTTGTATGGGCGGTGCAACGCCCCCTTTTCCAAAATCGACCATTCTTCGCCGTAAGTACGGTATTCATAACATATGTTGCTGTGTCAAATTTCAGGACGTTATCATAAGCGGTTCCAGAGTTGAGCGATATGAGAATTTCAGTTTGTATGGGCGGTGCCACGCCCCCCTTTCCAAAATAATAATAATATCCCAACGGTTGTTACCCTCCATTCCCGCCCATCCGCACGAGGGGCGCAGTCCGCATGACGTATGGAACCAGTATTTTCAATTTTTGCGCCGAGTCACGATAGGTAGGAGTTTGTTAAGTGTCGAGATCTAAAACTGTTCAGCTGCAGAACTAAATTCATTAGCCGATTTTATGTCTACATTTTAATGATTCATAAGCAACGGAGTGTGTCGTGCAATTCGAAATTAGTTTACAGCTTTCAGAAATAGGGGGCAAAAGTGTCTTGATACCCGGGAGGGAACATTAAGGCTAACTTCGCCAAGAAGAAGCGGACTTGAAATTGAGCCTGTTAGTAATTTAACTATAAAAATTGTACCAAGCATTTGCCTGCGGCTGGAAAGTGTAGGAAGATTAATAAGTTTTAATCGGCTCGTATAAGGTGGAAGGTTATATTGAGAATCCCAACGGAAATTTCTTAAAGCAAAA
>NW_016158741.1:734-902 GCF_001687245.7 Rhagoletis zephyria
TTAGCCTTGTTGACTGTCACATTAATATGAAGATTGAAATTAAGCTTAGGATCCGTTGTGATACCAAGGTCCACAAAATCGTATACCTGTTCCAGGTTACGGGTACCTATTGTATAAGAAGTGGAATGAACAGCTCTTCGCGAGAAGCTCATTACTTTACATTTCTTA
>NW_016158741.1:5459-7193 GCF_001687245.7 Rhagoletis zephyria
TTTAATATAAAACCAATAACTTTCACTTAGCTTCAATTATTTCACACTCTGATGCTCATAAGCACTTTTTATCACTATTTTAACACAAAATTAGCACAATGAACTTAGTAAGTAGAAAGCCAAAATCAGAGCACAATAAAGTACAACCCCACAGCTTGACGTTTGCTTAGTAATATCTACCACTCTTCGCCATAAGTACGGTATTGACCACATATGTTGCTTCGCCATAAGTACGGTATTGACCACATATTTGCTGTGTCCAATTTCAGGACATCAGCGTAGGCGGTTCCAGAGATAAGCGATATGAGAATTTCAGTTTGTATGGGCGGTGCCAGACCCCCTTTCCCATTATCTACCACTTTTCGCCATAAGTACGTTATTGACATCATTAATAGCTGTGTAAAATTTCAGGACGTTAGCGTAAGCGGTTCCAGATATAAGCGGCATGAGAACTTCAGTTTGTATGGGCGGTGCCACGCCTCCTTTTCCAAAATCTACCACTTTTCGCCGTAAGTACGGTTTTGACAACATATGTTGCTGTGTCAATTTCTGGGACGTTAGCATAAGTGGTTCTAGAGAAAAGCGATATGAGAATTTCAGTTAGTATGGGCGGTGCCACGCCCCGCTTTCCAAAATCTACCACTCTTCGTCGAAAGTATGGTATTGACAACATATGTATGTTGCTGTGCCCGATTTCAGGACGTTAGAATAATGCGTTCCAGAGATAAGCGATATGATAATTTCGGTTTGTATGGGCGGTGCCACGCCTACCTTCCCAGTACCTACCGTTTTTCACCGTAAGTAGGGTATTTACAATCTATGCATCTGTGCTAAGTTTTAGTTCCCCAGGGTAATTGGTTTTAGAGATATAGTGGTTTTCATATTTTAGTCTATATGTCAGATGCCACGCCCCCTATGTATCGGGATTAACATTTCTTGATTAGAGGAAGTTATAACCTTTAAATCGGTGTATGTTTCATTGAAATCGAACGAACGGTGCCTTCAAAAAAGGGATTGCAAAATTTTCATGTGGCGTATTTATATATAGATACTAGCCAATGCCCGCTTACTTCGCGGCGCCAAATAAGAGCTTTTACGTTGGCCAATGCGTTTAAAAACAAAATTAGTCTGTAAAGTAAAAATTTTTTATTTAAGTTGAAACCACTAAGGCGCAGTATCCTCCTCACACATAGGCCAATAATAGTAACGCTGTGATACCATATGGAATACCAATCCCTCTCGGTGTCATGAGCTTTACCGTTGGTCTTATTTCCACCTGTGAGATCTCTGCCAAGCGTGCGTAATATTCTTCTATGATCTTGCAACTTCAACATTGGTGCGATGCGTATGCCAATAAAAATTCTTATAGGGAAACTCATGAGCACAGAAGTGCGTTTTCTGTTATAGGAGGGCCAAGAATCCTCGCTCTCCCACAGGATGAAAAGTTTTCCGGTACATTGCTAAATGAGTCGTGTGATCTCTTAAGTATCTTTCAAATGAAGCAATTGATATACCTACGGTGATCTTTCCTTGTTAATTCACCACTTTTATAATTCATGGTAAAATTTATGAACTGATTTCTGGTTAGATGCAGGACCGCATGATCGTGCATGAGGGCGTCAGAAAAACTTAACCCCATCCTTCATTTAGACATCTGAAAACTAAATTCGTATAACTTAAACATAAGGCCAAAGCAGACCAACCACACGAGGTTTCTATACATTTCGGCTGCAG
>NW_016158741.1:7230-57916 GCF_001687245.7 Rhagoletis zephyria
TACGTGTTATGAATTTCAACCTTAACTCCAGCGGCACTAATCGGGTAAATTTTTATCAAAAGAATTTTCCATCATACAGGTACATAGCTCACTTTTCAAATTTGAACGAAATAGGTTAATAAATAAGATTTTTATAAATAATTCTACTCCAGCACCACCTAGAGAGTTTTCTAGTAGCATGTAATTGGACCGCATATGTATGTAAGATAACCTCCGACAAACTGACGGAACTCTATTCAGTGTTTTTTTAGTTTATTCCGAACAACGAAAACGGCTATCATTTTATGCAAATAGGTATGTAGATGGGAAAGTTTATAGCGAAACTCGTAAAAGCAAGGCTCCATTCTTTGTGAAAAATTTAAAAAAAAATCTTCAAAATTTTCACATAAATTTTACCTTACTGAAAATTAAAGACAAAGTTACAATATTCAATGGGATTTAGAAATGTAGGGGAAAATGGTTCCCAATCGAATGATACTTGCGCGTTTACGTAAATGTATATCGATTCAGCCTTTCCAATAATTACCACTTTTCGCCATAACTACGTATTGATAACATATGTAGCTGTGTAGAATTTCAGAACGTTAGCGTGAGCAGTTCCAGAGATAAGCTATATGAGAAGTTTAGTTTGTATGGAAGGAAGGAGCCACGCCCTCCTTTCCCAATGCATTTGCAATATATGCTCAGTGCTAAGTCTCAGTTCCCCAGCGTGATCGGTTTTAGAGATATATTGGTTTTTTTAGTTTTAGTCTGTATAAGAACTTTAGGAATATCCCCGAGCTACATACCGAGTAAATTTTTGGTCAGAATATTTATTTTCAACGTGATGCCAAATATGAACCAAGCAGTGTTGCCACTTGAGGAAATGTTTATGTACCAAAATGCCTACCAAATCAGTTTTCAAACTACCAAACATCTTTCCATCATTAAAACTAAATTTCTTGAATTCAAGCTTCATCAAACCAATCAAACTACCAAAGGAAAATGAAGCTACCAATTTTGGTCCAATTGGACCAGAACGGCAACGCTGGAACCAAGTCGATGCAACCGTTAGTAGTTTAGTGAAATACATTCTAAAGAGAACTGTATGAAATTGTAAAACGTGACGTCTCAGATTTCTTAATTTTTTGGCAGCAACAACGAAAAGTTTTAATTTTTTTTAGCGAAAAACCTTCCACACAGAAATAAAAAAAAATTAAGTTTGTGGTTATATCAAGGCGAAATTTTGAGAACGGTCCGTTGCTAACTCTAAATATAAACAACGACGCACTGGAAAAAGTTAATACGTTCAAATACTATATAATAATAATTATCGACTATAAACTAAAACAAAAAAAATGGTTTCTATATTTTCAATTAGAGCTCTAGCAATATGTACATCGGTGAAAACTGCATTTAATTCCATACATTAGCTTTTGTGTGATACGCTTACAAACATACAGACAAACATACCAAAATTTTATATTTGGCTTCTGTTGATCTAATAAACCCCCTATTAATTTTTCTTTCACATCTATTATGTACAGATATCGGCCTGTTGCAATTTTATTATTCTCAAATACTCTTGTTTGATACCCATATGGCAACACTTAGTTTCTATTATAAATTTAACTGAATTAAAGTTTTCAAATAAGTGGCAACCCCTGCAAGAATATTTTCAAAAGTAAGCTTCCTAATCCTTTTTAGTTTAATATTCGTATTGATTCAATTTTAATTGTTCAATTTTTCAATCAGTTGGCAAATCCCCTAAAAATATTTTCAGCATTAAAATTTCCTAGCCTCTTTAGTTTGATGCCAATAATGCAATATTTAATTTATGCTATCGATTAAATTAAATTAAAGTTTTCAAATAGGTGGCAACCTTCCACAAAAATATTTTCAGCTGTAAGCCTTTGTAAATTTCTTTCTTTTGACAGCCATATTGCAGTATTCACTTTACCGTATCAATTGACCTAATTTGAAATTTTAAACACAGGTGGCAACTCTCTAATTTTTTCTTCTATATTGGAAGTAGATCTCTAGCGATACATCGGTGAAAACGCATTCAATTCCATGTTTTCACCTGATGCGCGTTCAAATATACAGACGACAGAGATTCAAAAATTCTAAAAATTGTTTACTTGGCTTTAATAAAAACCTATCATATTAATTTTTCTAATATCTATAAGGTACAGCCGTCGACCTGTTACAAATTTATTATATGTATAGAGGTACATAGATATAGATTTCATTTATTTTATCAATTTGATAAAATAAAATTTTTCAAACAGGTGGCAGCCCTCCCTAAAAATATTTTCGGCAATAAAATTTCCTAAACCCCTTCAGTTTGATACCCATATTGCAATATTCAATTTATCTTATAAATTAAATTAAATGTAAATTTTCAAAAGGTGGCAACTCTAAAAAAAATATTTTTGGCTGTAAGCCTTCTTCAGCCTCTTTCTTTTGACGCCAATATTTCAGTATTCATTTGTTCTTATCAATTTACATAAACCCCAATTTCCAAACAGGTGGCAACTCTCTAATTTTGTTCTTCCTATATTTTAAGTTAGACCTCTAGCAATACACCGGTGGAAACTGCATTCAAATCCATGCATTCGTTTTCGAGTAATGCGCGAACAAACATACAGACAGACAGACAAAAATTCTAAAAATGGTTGATTTGGCTTCTGGTGCTCTAATAAAGACCCCCCACATAAATTTTTCTTTAATATCTATAATGTACAGACATCGACCTGTTACAATTTTATTATATGTATAGATTGTTATAACCAGGGAACGGATTTTTAGGACCTAAAAACATATAAAAAGGGCAAAATAAAATAACGAAATAGGCAGGAAAAAGCACTAGGTATTGCAAAAAAGGCAAAAAAAGGCAAAACAAAATAGCGAAAAAGGCAGGAAAAGGTACTAGGCATTGCAAAATAAGGCACTAAAAAAAGACAGAAAATACGAAGAACAATCAAAAAATACATTTATTTTAGAAATGCTTATATTACAAGTAAAAAAGAAAACTATGAACTAGTTTCATTATATGAAAAATTTGTACTTTGAGTCTTTGACTATTTTATTCTTTCGAGTTTCCAGCTCATAAAACTTTAATCTGTATAGTTGTAGTAACATTGAACCACAAGATGCATTTTGAAGTTTTCTGGCAGCATTTTCATTCGATTTTCGCGAAGAAAAGCCTTGAAATAGTAAATTAAATGTGCGCTCGACGTAAGTTGATACAAGTGGAGCCCAATTTAAATATGGAACATTTGAAACGTTCATTTTATCAGGAATAAGGGCGTTTTTCTCTCCCTTTATAATTTTATCCACTCCCCTTATTGTCTCCACGCCTACGTTAGCTGAGAAAACGGCTTTGGGCATGTGTATATTTTTTAATCTTAAAAAAAAAAATTGTAAATGCTATAATCACTTTTTTAAAGGTAGAAAAGGCAAAAAAGGCAACATCAAATGTGTATATATGGAATCAGGGAAAGTTAAATCGTGGACATTCCTAATCGTATATACTCTACCTCTTTAGCAGAAAAAAAGGCATTTTCCATAAAATCCGTTCCCTGGTTATAACTTTGCAAAAACTTCCCTAGATAGTCGTCTACAACACTGTTTTAAAACAAAAAATGTATTTCAAACTTTATAACACAACTTTTGCATTTGAAAACAAACACCCTCTTAATTCTCATAAAAAAGTTATAAACCTGTAGTTTTATTTGTAGTGAGTATTAAGTAGTGGTGTTCAACTTAAATTCTTTGGAATAGTTTGTAGTTTATTGTATGAAAATTTCAATCGACAAACGAGTTTAAATGACAATTTTGTTAAAATTATCACCAAGAATGAGTTCAGCCCTATAATTAAATTTCAAACAACGCCAGGCTGCAGCTTTTGTACGTTCGATCACAGGAAAATAAATAGCAAAGACAAATTTAAATTTTAACAAATCGTCGTCTGGCTTGATTCAAAGCGAACATTTGAAAGCACACATGTTGTGCCTGTAGCTGAGTGCGCAAAGATGCTGGCTGCCATTAGTTACGAAAGTGTTCAAGTTCAAATCTCACTATGCAGAACATTTAATTTAAAATCTTTATTTTCGTTTTTTTTTTTAATTATGTAAAAGTATCTGTGAAGTACACAACTAAAAAAGTGGTTCGGTTACAGGTTACATTTTACTACTACAAGTACTAGTGAAAAGTTACGCAGCGGGAGTCAATTGTCACCTCCTAGGACAACTATATGTTAAATGCGACAGTAGAAAGCATGGCTGGTAGATTTGCAGGGTACCGGTATTCGACTCCCGAAAACTGGTGAACTCACTAGTTCTGTACTAGTATTTCCGCTGCAGGGTGCAAACTGCAACACCAACAAGCACACATATACGTACGCACATACATACATATGTATATATTATTGGGTTCAGAACCACCACTGAATAAAAACGTTAATAAATGTATGTATATAACTCCTCAAGTAGATAAGCTAAGCGGACTAAAAGATAAAAAGCAAAAGTTTCGTATTATTCCAAATACCCCAGCTCAAAACAAATACAGTATTTGACTGATTTCACCTCTTCAATCCTCTCGTCACGACTTTAGAGACCAAAATGGATAAAAAGCCCAAAGTTCGACTTCGGAGCTAGTAAATGATTCTAGCCTACAAGATGTTATATTTGAAAGCAATAGTCTAGAGCAGTGATTCCCAAAGTGGTCCGGGCGGACCCCCAGGGGTCCACGGAAGACTCGACGGAGGTCCACGGTGACGTGAACAAAATATGGGGGTCCATGAGTTGTTAATAAGGGTCCCCGAAAATTTATCTGGTTTCGATGTAAAGAACCAAAATGGTTGCTGATACTTAGCCTCTTTATTTAACTTAAATTGTTTTGAGTGGTGTATAGTGCTCTTGACGCACTGCTGTACTTACCGTCCAAAAAGAACCGGACGCTGGTATGAAAATGAGTGGGGCGCGGCGAAAATTGCTGGCGACTGAGATTTAAGCACTTGTGTCTTTTCAATGCTAAAGGATAGTACGCCACCATTACCTTTGTTGAAGAGATTCTATCATATTGAGTTCCCTGAGAATGAATGCTGGTTTGATTACATCGCTGAGACCGGACTCACACACTGTCGAATCTTCACCGATGCCTCCAAAACTGACTCTCGGTCATGATCTGGGGTATTTTTTGAGGTTAATGGAGATAAACTTCACTTTTTTTTGTAGGGGAATATGCTTCGGTCTTCCAGGTTGAGGTAATTGCAATACTCAAACCATGGACTGCGTGGTGGAACATAGGTGGAGGGGAAGGAGTTTACATGACTGCAGTGACAACCAAGATGCACTTAAGGCATTGACCAGCCCTCTATTTAAGTACTTCCAAACTAGTTCGGAAATGCAAGTCTCGACTAAAATATGATGGTGAACATAACGAGGTTGTATTATTCTGGGTGCCAGGTCACTCTGGTGTACTTGGCTTTGAGAAATCTAATAATTTGGCCAGAGTTGGCTTAGACCAGGCATTCCTCGGTCCGCAACTAGTTTTAGCACTCCCACCTTCGGCAATCGAAGCCACCATCAGAAACTGGGTGAATACTTCGCTCAGAAATGACTGATAGGCATCGAGGGGATGCAGATGGGCAAAACTCATGTTGCCTTCAATCTCACAAGGTCTATCTAATTTTTTGCTCAGACGACTCTGCAGACAACTTGCTGGACTGCTGCCTGGTCACTTCACGTGGCACAAACACCTGACTCTGATAGGCGTAAATGACAAGTCCATTTGCTCATCTTGCCTTGAAGAAGATGAGACGGTGGAACACTTTTTGTGGTTCTTGCTTGCTTGGTTATTTGTCATCGATTTTTTTAAACTCATTATTTTCTCTATTGTCAGTTTCTGAAANCATATTGAGTTCCCTGAGAATGAATGCTGGTTTGATTACATCGCTGAGACCGGACTCACACACTGTCGAATCTTCACCGATGCCTCCAAAACTGACTCTCGGTCATGATCTGGGGTATTTTTTGAGGTTAATGGAGATAAACTTCACTTTTTTTTGTAGGGGAATATGCTTCGGTCTTCCAGGTTGAGGTAATTGCAATACTCAAACCATGGACTGCGTGGTGGAACATAGGTGGAGGGGAAGGAGTTTACATGACTGCAGTAACAACCAAGATGCACTTAAGGCATTGACCAGCCCTCTATTTAAGTACTTCCAAACTAGTTCGGAAATGCAAGTCTCGACTAAAATATGATGGTGAACATAACGAGGTTGTATTATTCTGGGTGCCAGGTCACTCTGGTGTACTTGGCTTTGAGAAATCTAATAATTTGGCCAGAGTTGGCTTAGACCAGGCATTCCTCGGTCCGCAACTAGTTTTAGCACTCCCACCTTCGGCAATCGAAGCCACCATCAGAAACTGGGTGAATACTTCGCTCAGAAATGACTGATAGGCATCGAGGGGATGCAGATGGGCAAAACTCATGTTGCCTTCAATCTCACAAGGTCTATCTAATTTTTTGCTCAGACGACTCTGCAGACAACTTGCTGGACTGCTGCCTGGTCACTTCACGTGGCACAAACACCTGACTCTGATAGGCGTAAATGACAAGTCCATTTGCTCATCTTGCCTTGAAGAAGATGAGACGGTGGAACACTTTTTGTGGTTCTTGCTTGCTTGGTTATTTGTCATCGATTTTTTTAAACTCATTATTTTCTCTATTGTCAGTTTCTGAAAAGTTTGGCGTAAAAAGCTTAGCCGTTTTGATTTTTTAAGTTTTGTGTTTTAAAAATGTGATTAATATTTTTCGCCTCACTTTAAAGCTGGGAATAAAAATGATGCCATTAACACAAATAAACTATTTTACATATACTCCACGCGCAAAGTCATGAGGGAGCCGCACATTTGATGAGTTTATGGTGAAGATAATGTAAATAACGCTAGCGCTCGCAGTGCTCTTAAAAAGTATAGCTCTTCCGAGCGAGAGAGTATTTTGGTGCATTTCCGAGCTCTACTTTTTAAAAGCTACAAATGTGTAATCACATTATTTTTATAAATAGAACACAATAAAGTATTTTGCTTTTATTATGGCCACTCTGAGTTTGGTTTTTCAATTCACCCGCGATGCAAATTTACATTGTTAGATCTAATTTTCACATTTAATTTTTTACGAGCTTTGGGAATCTTTAAAAAAGTGTCAGCAGGGGGTCCACCGACAATAGTAAATTTTTGGAAGGGGTCTACGAGAAAAAAAGTTTGGGAGCCTCTGGTCTAGAGTCATTTTTATTCAAAAATGGTCCAACACCCTTATAAGCGATTACAGCCAAACGATCTTGTATATTAAGATACAGCAACTTGACAAGATGTGTGATAACCTCGTAAGCTCATATAGAGCAGTCTCGCGCTCTGAGTACTTCGCAGAATCTAGCGGATCCAATGAACAGAAATATAATAAACTAGTGAACCCGCATGGCGTTAAAACGCCAAAATTGAGCTTAACATTTTAAACAGATGGCAACACTATTCACAAACCTTAATATATATTGAAAATGTTTCAAGTAAATTCGTCCATCCCTTTTTGAACGAAGAGAGGTCTCAAAATTCAAACCACCGTGCACCGCTAAAAAAGGTCCTAACTTCAAAAAATAAAACCTTAATGCACATTTAGAATGACGGTGCTAATCTGATAACCTTCTCATTAAAGATTTGATGACCATAACAAAAAAATTTATTTTGTTATAAAAATTAACTCAAACTAATTTTTTCGGTATATTATGGGTTCAGTGGCGTAGCCAGGGGGCGATTGGGGGGATATATCCCCCGCTTCGTAAGATAAATGAAACTTTTTGTTTTTGAATTAATAACACAATACTATTTTACTCTTCCGATTTATAATTTTTTGTATTTCAGACTGATGACAAATTATATTTTAATGAATATATCGATGGCTGAGTGGAAGAGCGACCTATCTCGGCAGCCAGTTCGAAAACGCTCTATCTCAAAAAACTTTTCAAGAACGCCCTACTTCAGAATTTAATTGAAAAACACCTCATCTCAAAATTCGGTTCAAAAACGCCCTATCTCACTTCAAAATGTATTGAAAATATGCTGATATAGGACGTTTTTGAATCAACAGTTGAGATAGGGCGTTTTTGAAACGAGTTCTGAAATAGGGCGTTCTTGAAAAGTTTTTTGAAATAGAGCGTTTTCGAACTGGCTGCCGAGATAGGTCGATCTTCCACTCAGCCATCGATATAAAATTATCGGTTGGTGGATTACAAGACCGTATTTAGGGGGGCGGGTGGATGTAGTTGTTCGGATTGAAATCGGACTAAAATTACGGCCGCTTTTCATATAACGGTAAATTTCAGAAATGCTTGAAACTGCAATATTTCGAAATTTAAGAACGCTAATTTACTCAAAATTGATACACCCCGGCTTACCATCTAGCGGTAGCTTTCGGAAAGGTGAAAAACATATATTTAATACTTGCGCCGGGTATTTAATGTTCGGCTCCACCCGAACTTAGACTGTTATATATAAAATTAGCAAAAACTACCACTTTGCGATATTGTTTTTTAATGTTATTAGGCTCTTGTTTATCCAAATTTTCAGATAATAAAGAGAAATATACAATTTGGATGTTACTTATTGTTGTAGAGGTTTTTTTAATTTATGGCTCACTATTAAATATAAAATCACATAACGCTATTTGCAAGTGGACTTCTCATTTGTGCAATATTAAAAAAAAATTCAACAAACTTTCGTACAAATTTCGAACTTTTAAAAATCAATCGATATTTATAGCCATTTGAAGGGTGTACTTTATTCTCCTAGAATTCATAATTTGTAGATTTTTTTTTTAAATTGCATACATTTTTAAGGCAGTGTCACCCGATTGGTACATTTGTACAGATTTGTAAATTTTTATATTAGGCTATTGGTAAAAAAAGTGGGAAAATTTGTTTTTGTAGTTTGGTACAATACAGCGATGTTCTATTGAAAAATTTCAATAAATTAAATTTTGTTTTTGTTATTTGATGGCCTCATAACAATTATATTAAACAATTTTTTATTGAGCTTGAGGCCATAAAATAACAAAAACAAATAACTTAAAGACGAGCACACCTAAAAGTTGAACATTCTAAAAATAGAATTGTTAAAAAAAATCAACAAAACCAACAACCACATGATNTATATATAAAATTAGCAAAAACTACCACTTTGCGATATTGTTTTTTAATGTTATTAGGCTCTTGTTTATCCAAATTTTCAGATAATAAAGAGAAATATACAATTTGGATGTTACTTATTGTTGTAGAGGGTTTTTTAATTTATGGCTCACTATTAAATATAAAATCACATAACGCTATTTGCAAGTGGACTTCTCATTTGTGCAATATTAAAAAAAAATTCAACAAACTTTCGTACAAATTTCGAACTTTTAAAAATCAATCGATATTTATAGCCATTTGAAGGGTGTACTTTATTCTCCTAGAATTCATAATTTGTAGATTTTTTTTTTAAATTGCATACATTTTTAAGGCAGTGTCACCCGATTGGTACATTTGTACAGATTTGTAAATTTTTATATTAGGCTATTGGTAAAAAAAGTGGGAAAATTTGTTTTTGTAGTTTGGTACAATACAGCGATGTTCTATTGAAAAATTTCAATAAATTAAATTTTGTTTTTGTTATTTGATGGCCTCATAACAATTATATTAAACAATTTTTTATTGAGCTTGAGGCCATAAAATAACAAAAACAAATAACTTAAAGACGAGCACACCTAAAAGTTGAACATTCTAAAAATAGAATTGTTAAAAAAAATCAACAAAACCAACAACCACATGATCAAATGTAGATTTCAGCGGAATACCTGCGCTTTATTGTGTTGGCTTAACAAATTAAAAATTGGGAAAAAAGCAACGACAATTTACAAGGCGAACTTAGCACAGTGCGTAGGCAACTGGCTGAGTCAGTGGGAACGTTGGTTCTAATCCTACTGAAAGAAGTCTGATAAGGAAATGTGGTGATTTCCGAAATAGCTATCACTTCTACCATTTTTTCAAATAATTTTTGCTTTTCCACAATAAGTTTTTCATTAAAAAACGGCATCAAGCTCAATAAAAAATTGTTGAATATAAATTAGTTTTCGTGATTGGGATAGTGAAAAATATTTTTGGTGTTCAAACAATTGGGATACGATTTACACCAAATTTTGGCAAATACCCAATCGTGTGANTTGTTGTAGAGGGTTTTTTAATTTATGGCTCACTATTAAATATAAAATCACATAACGCTATTTGCAAGTGGACTTCTCATTTGTGCAATATTAAAAAAAAATTCAACAAACTTTCGTACAAATTTCGAACTTTTAAAAATCAATCGATATTTATAGCCATTTGAAGGGTGTACTTTATTCTCCTAGAATTCATAATTTGTAGATTTTTTTTTTAAATTGCATACATTTTTAAGGCAGTGTCACCCGATTGGTACATTTGTACAGATTTGTAAATTTTTATATTAGGCTATTGGTAAAAAAAGTGGGAAAATTTGTTTTTGTAGTTTGGTACAATACAGCGATGTTCTATTGAAAAATTTCAATAAATTAAATTTTGTTTTTGTTATTTGATGGCCTCATAACAATTATATTAAACAATTTTTTATTGAGCTTGAGGCCATAAAATAACAAAAACAAATAACTTAAAGACGAGCACACCTAAAAGTTGAACATTCTAAAAATAGAATTGTTAAAAAAAATCAACAAAACCAACAACCACATGATCAAATGTAGATTTCAGCGGAATACCTGCGCTTTATTGTGTTGGCTTAACAAATTAAAAATTGGGAAAAAAGCAACGACAATTTACAAGGCGAACTTAGCACAGTGCGTAGGCAACTGGCTGAGTCAGTGGGAACGTTGGTTCTAATCCTACTGAAAGAAGTCTGATAAGGAAATGTGGTGATTTCCGAAATAGCTATCACTTCTACCATTTTTTCAAATAATTTTTGCTTTTCCACAATAAGTTTTTCATTAAAAAACGGCATCAAGCTCAATAAAAAATTGTTGAATATAAATTAGTTTTCGTGATTGGGATAGTGAAAAATATTTTTGGTGTTCAAACAATTGGGATACGATTTACACCAAATTTTGGAAAATACCCAATCGTGTGACACTGCCTTTAAACTTGTATTTATACGGATGTTGGTAAAGAACGAACTATAAAAAACTAACCGAAATTAAACAACATAAATAATATTTTAAAACTTGTAAATATTTAGTGTGGCTATAATTTTTTCGACTACTGTACATAAGTTGGCCATGATTACTCGGCCATGCTATGCCAATGCCACTCATATTTGACTTACAAACAAAATACGGGCAGGAATTTAAAGATTTCTACCCTGTTTTTATGAAAATTTTTATTTTTATCAGTATTTTTCTATTAATCAAAATATGTTGAAATAAAAGTGAAACTAAAATAATGTTTGCCAGTACTAAAACTTGACTTGACTTGATTGGCCATTCATCTTAAAATTATATAATATTCATTATTTGTTTATAAAAATGCAGTTTACACTTTAACAAAACCCGTATAAATCCAAGGTTTAATCTTTTCGCAACATTAACAAAATCAACAAACTTTCGTAAAGCTTTTTAATTAGATTTCCTATAAATACACAATTTGAGTATGCAGTTTTGTAGCCCGATCAATTCAAATAAAGCGCAAGATTAAAATACATAGCTGCGACTTATCGTTGATTTTTAATAAATATTTTTTTTTTTGATGAAGGCGTTGCTCATTTTCTTCATTAAAAAAATCGTCGAACATACTTAGATAATATGGAAGAAAATTACCGACATCGTCAAAAATATGCCATACAGTGGCGGATCCAGCTGGGGGGTTTTGGGGGCTAAACTACGCGTCAGTCAGTGGTGGACCCACGGGGGGTGTTCTAATATTCGAATATGTATGTATAATATGGCATCTATGTATTGAAATACCCCCCTTGGGTCCGCCACTGACACTGACACGTAGTTTAACCCCCAAAACCCTCCCGCTGGATGCGCCACTGATGCCATACATCAAGCGTAAATCACAACTACTTTAAATTTGCACTTTATTAGACAAAAATTGAATGAGCTAAAAAACTGCAAAATATTAAGAGATAAAATTGAAATAGAAAGTTCGAAATTTTTACGAAAGTTTGTCGATTTTTTTTATGTTGTTCAAAGATTAAAATTATTTTCATTCAGTGTTTGTTAAGGAATAAACTATATTCTTATAAATAAATAATTCAAATTAAAATATAATAAAATAAATAATCAAATCTAGTCAATATGTGAGTGTCGTAAAGTTACGATATTTCAGAACATCTCTTTCTTAATTAACGATGACTAGGGTTGCCAGATTCTGAAACAGAGAAAGGACTACATTTCTATTTTCGATAGAAAAAAAACAGTACAGAACTTAAAAAAGGAGTACAATTTTTGTTTTAATTTTTTGTGCAATTTATTGTTACAAATTACCATTATTTAGATACAAACCAACACGGATATCATAGAAATCTTTTTCAAAGCATCAATAAATGTTAAAAATAAATAACTAAATTCTACAAAAGAATTCCAGGCTATTCCTGAATGTATGGCAATTTTTTTATTTTATAATTTTTCTGATTTTTATACCCGAGTGCCCTGCACCTACCTGCCTACGACCATGCTTACACCTTTTCACTATCACACTTAACATTACTTACTAAGTAGTGTTCGCCACAATATGAATGGCAAAGTACAGGGCGTAAAATAATAACTGTTGCAAAGGTTTTTCGAAAAATAATAGAGTCCTTTCAAGATTTTGCGCAAAAAAAGTATTTTTTGCTAACTTTATAAATAGTTTACTTTAATTTTATTAATTAGTTTTAAAACTTTAATCCTTATTTCCATTTGCCAGCTTTGGGAGATAAGTACATGCTTTTCTCAGGTGTATTTTTTCTTAGATTTTGTATAAAAACAAAAAGAAAACTGTATAGGTATAGGGTTGGTCGAATGAATCGCCTCCTAGTCACCAGTTCCGAGTCTTTTCGATTGCTGAATATGAGGCCTTATGTTGGACAAAATACGGAGTATAAAGGAGCCAAATGGAGGAAATTAGCCTATGGTTACAGAAGATTTGTTGTCTGTTTGCGTCTTTTTTCGCCGTCATTTTTTGAGCTCGCGCCTTTATTCGTGTCTAGTGACGATATGTAATAAAGTAACCGACGAAAACTTGCGTGCCGCTTGAGCTTTTCTCTCAAAGTGTTTACCGCTGGTAAACGCAAATGAAGGTTAAAAATTAAAAACTTATTAATAAATTTTAAGTAAAATCTGTGGATAATTAACAATAAACTACTTTTTTCGCAAAATCTATAAAGTTCCTTTTATTTTTCAATAAAACCTGTGCAACAGTTATTATTTTACGCCCTGTATTTGATAAAATATTAATAGCTGGAAAAAGGAGTACAAAAGAAGTACAAAACTAAGAAAGGAGTACATTTCCAGATATTTTTTTTTGGGAGTACATTACAATAAAAAGGAGCACGTTTACTCCCAAAACCAGTACGTCTGGCAACCCTAACGATGACACTGTTTCTATATGAAGCTGATTTCAAAGTTTTGTTTTAATAAAATTTAGTATCGAAAATATTCTTTCAAAACTTGCCTAGGAATGTGATATAATGGTTCGTTCAAAACCTTTTTTCAAAACTTATAAAGGCAAAAACGAGGAGGCGAAGATAAAAAGAGAATACAAAAATTTCCCGCAGTGAAATTTCAGATTTTTAAAATGGTATAGTAACTTAATTTTTTAAATTTAAATAAAGCAGGAATACTCCATGGAATNCAAAAAGAGAATACAAAAATTTCCCGCAGTGAAATTTCAGATTTTTAAAATGGTGTAGTAACTTAATTTTTTAAATTTAAATAAAGCAGGAATACTCCATGGAATAAACGAGTTGATAAAAAATATATAACGGTAAAACTGGCACATACATAAATATATGAAAGAATGCACTCAGGCGACGCCTCTAGCCATTGTGTGTCACAAATTTAAGTTAACGATGGACATTTTTTTTTCATCCCCCGCCAAAGCCAAATCCTGGCTACGCCACCGTATGGGTTTATTCAAAAGATCATAAGTTATGGAACCCGATTTCATCATGTGACTGTCTTCGCAGTAGCGCATCCTGTTAATCCAGTTCTCCAATGGTTTCTGGCTCTATCGTAAGAAATGCCCGACATACGCCTTAAAGGCCTGAATCGTTAATAGATTGTTCGCATTATATCGGTCCTTCACGGCATGGCACAAAAAAGTCTAAGGGCGTGAAATCGCGGCTCCGAGGGAGCCAATTGACTTCATCGAGACAGCTGAAAACACAATTACCGAACTTTATCGCTCAAAATAAAAATCGAATAGATAGCAGCCCTAAAAAAAAAATTCAAACTAAAGTTTTATTAAAACTCTTTCTTTTGCCACTCATGTTTTAATATTTCATTAAAGTTGTGTAAAAGCTAAATAAATTAGGATTTCCCAGCAGGTGGCAACCTTCTGCGAAGAACTTTCAAACTAAAATCTTTTAAAGCTATTTCGTCTAATACTTTGATACATAATATAATTATAGTTAAATTGAATTTAAGTTTTTTATCACCTGGCAATCCTCCTAAACAGTTCAGATATAAATCCTTCTCAAACCCATGAACGATTAAATCACCTCTTTTAGTAATTTATTTAACTTAATAATTCATTTAAATGTAAAATTTTCAACAGCTGGCAACTCTCTTCAAACCATCAAACAAAATTTTGATGTTAAACCTGAAGATTTCTTAGCAGGTCGCAACCCTTTTCAAAACATCTTCAAATCACTACCTTTTTACACTCCTTTAGTCCACTCCTGTTTAAAATTTAATTTGATTTTTTAAACAGGGGCAACACTCTCTCAGTTAAGTTAACAAGAAAAGCTTTTAATAACCATTTTGACTAATACTTATGGCAACTATTTGCAAAAGGAAAAACCTCATTGCACATCTGCGACCAAGCCATTTAATTTGACACCATTTATAAAAGCGTTGTATATTAAGAAGTTTTTATTTTATTTTATTTATTTGCGATAAATTTGTTTATATTCGCTTGCTTTGTATTACTTTGCAGTTAATAAAAAAGTACTCGACCAAAAAAACAGCGATTAGCTTTCTCTATGAAAATGGACTCGGCAGTATTTTTTAATGTAATGTAACAGTCCAGGCTAAAAATGGAAAAATCTGGTATTCTAGCAATTTCGGCCTTCTTCGCGGTGACAGGTAATAAGATCAACGGAAATAAGGTCAATTGACTCTATTTCCCACCCTGGTGCGAAATAAAGTCAATTGACATTATTGCTCTTTCAAACTTTTGCCTTTGCTAAGCTGCACGGCGGCCCGCGTCCGCTTCTTCTAAGGACACACAATGTTAAAATACAATGAAGTGAGAAATTAGGAAGGGGCGCTTACTGCTGAATATGGAGCGCTCCAATAGAACTAATGGAGCTCTTCTGGCCCCGTTGGGAATATATCAGTGATGACAGGAAATAAGTCCCACATGGTTTCTAAAATCACAAGTTAGTTTTTGTAAAAATANCCTCTTCTGGCCCCGTTGGGAATATATCAGTGATGACAGGTAATAAGTCCCACATGGTTTCTAAAATCACAAGTTAGTTTTTGTAAAAATAGCACATAGAGAATATTAATGAATTTAAGCCCTCGATATTTCATATTTTTATATTTGTTATTGGAAGGCAACTTGTCTGCAGTAAAAAAGCATATAATTTATGTTTCAAAAGTAGGGTTGCCAGACGTACTGCTTTTGGGAGTAAACGTACTCCTTTTTATTGTAATGTACTCCCTTGTACTCCCAAAAAAAATATCTGGAAATATACTCCTTTCTTAGTTTTGTACTTCTATTGTACTCCTTATTCCAGTTATTAATATTTTTGTTATATACAGGGTGTAAAATAATAACTGTTGCACAGGTTTTATTAAAAAATAAAAGGGAACTTTAAAAAAAAAGTAGTTTATTGTTAATTATCCACAGATTTTACTTAAAATTTATTAAAAAGTTTTAAAATTTTAACCCTCATTTGCGTTTGCCAGCGGTAAACACTTTGAGAGAAAAGCTCAAGCGGCACGCAAGTCTTCGTCGGTTACTTTATTACATACATATCTTCTGTAACCACAGGCTAATTTCCCAGATTTGGCTCCTTTATACTCCGTCTTTTGTCCAACATAAGGCCTCATACTCACCAATCGAAAAGACTCGGAACTGGTGACTAGGAGGCCATTCATTCGACCAACCCTATACAGTTTCCTTCCTTTTTTTATACAAAATCTAAGAAAAAATCCACCTGAAAAAATCATGTACTTATCTCCTAAATCTGGCAAATGGAAATAAAGATTAAAGTTTTAAAACTTATTANTTATCTCCTAAATCTGGCAAATGGAAATAAGGATTAAAGTTTTAAAACTTATTAATAAAATTAAAGTCAACTATTTATAAAGTTAGCAAAAAATACTTTTTTTCGCAAAATCTTTAAAGGACTCTTTTATTTTTTGAAAACGCTTTGCGACAGTTATTATTTTACGCCCTGTACTTTGCAATTCATATTGTGGCAAACACTACTTAGTAAGTAAAGTTAAGTGTGATTGTGAAAAGGTGTAAGCATGTTCGTAGGTAGGGTGGCCAGATGCGCTGATTTAACCAGTACATGTGCTGATTTTTTTCTATTGTACTGATTTTTAAGAGTCTGCAATCAGTATGCAAAATCTACTGATTGTTTGTACTGATTTTTACATTTAAGAAATACTATTGTAAATTGGTGTAATTGACATTTACTTGAGCTTTACATGTTCAAAACAATGGTTTTTGACAACACATACGTGTGAGCAGATTGAAAGCATTAATTAAATTTAAACCATTATTAAAAAGGTGTCAGCTTGCAATTGTTTCGTTTCCTAGGATTTCGCAAAATAACAAACTGTTTGGATTCAACCCAACCCGATTTGCAATCACGATTTGCAGGTTTTACAGGATTTACAGGAAAAGCTGGTTTCACCATTAATAAATCTTATGAAAGGTGGTGGTGAGTTAATCATAAATGAAGTACGCTGAGAAGATGACAATTAGAGATACTCTCTTGATTATAATTAAACATCCACTGAGAAATCGGCTGTCAGTATTTCAAGTTTAAGACGACTATTGCTACCGTGCAGTGTAAGTTCTAAAAATTTGGAAAAGGTGCAAACTACCGACTCTTGGATATGATTGATTTTTGATGTTCGACCACCTGTAATTTTACTTGCCCATACACATTTAACACTATTAAATTTCATTCGTACTCGAAAATTCGTTTAGCGATAATTCGGTAATATACCTTTTAGTCAACATTTTAATGTGAATGTTGTATTTAATAAGCACACCAACTAAATATGTTTTAAATTTGTAGCTTAAAATATGCAAACAGATTCTGACTCGAGCTCGTCTTCTACTGAAACTGAATGGGCTAACATTTTTTTTTTAATATTCTCAATTTTTATAAATTTTCTAGAAAGTTTGAGACTTCAACTCACATGTCTTTTGTTATAGAATTAACTATATTTCTATAAAAAATTTAAATTAAGTAAGGAAAGAAAAACTTTTCAAAACCTGTCAATACATTTTACTACTATTTTCGTGAGCACAGCTGTACATACATATGTAATACCTTTGATTTGTTTTAAGGTAATGAATTTTTACATTGATATACTATATGTATTCGAAAGCCTATTGTTTAATTTTTGTTAAATAAATGCGCTGTTATTTGGTTGTTATATTGTCAATAGTAAAAAATTCGCTTAAAAACGAGCTGATTTCTATGGCTTTGTACTGATTTTTGATCCCAACTGTACTGGTTATGTCACTATAATATCTGGCCACCCTAGTCGTAGGTAGGTAGGTGCAGGGCGCTCGGGTATAAAAATCAGAAACATTTTAAATTATAAATTAAAAAAATTGCCATACATTCAGAAAGAGCCTGGAATTCTTTTGTACAATTTAGTTATTTATTTTTTACATTTACTGTTGCTTTGAAAAAGATTTCTATGATATCCGTGTTTGTATGTACCTAAATGGTAATTTATAAGAATAAATTGCAGAAAAAATTAAAGCAAAAATTTTACTACTTTTTTAAGTTTTGTACTGCTTGTTTTCTATCGAAAATAAAAATGTACTACTTTCTCCGTTTCAGAATCTGGCAACCCTATTCAAAAGTGTGTGAAAACCAATCAATTAAATAACATGATCTCGGTTCCGATATTAAATAATCAATAATTGTTTATATCCGCATTTTGGCACATTGGCTAATAAATAGTGTCGTCGTTTTCCTTAGCTGCTTTTAAATGATGTCGTCACAAATTGCTGGCGGAGACATGAATAAAGTGTAAGAAAATTCCTTTTCTATAATTGTTTCCTTATAGAAAGGTTGGATTCTTTTCCACCTTAGCCTGTAAAGTAGCATTCACTACGCTACAATATTTGCAGCCACAACCTACCAAAAATCTATCCTACGTTGTAAATATGTATGAACATACGATATGTTTACCCACATACACCAGGCATGTACATACGATGTACAGTATAGTTTGCTTTGCTGCCTTTATGCTTAAGTGCACATTTAAGATACCTACCCCAAAATGCGCATCTGAGACATTATTTTTAACATTTATAAGGAAACTGCTCCGATAGATGCATTCAACATACCTGCACATTGGCGATACCTGCCTTAAGAATTGTGCAACTAGTATCAATTATCAAAGAAAGTATTACGTTTAACTGCACTGGCCCTGCAATTACCTAATTTTACTAGCATTTATTTTTTTTCTCATATCGCAGAATAACGAAAATGGCTATCAATTTATGTAGTTATATAGGTAACAAGATACCATTCGAAAAAAAATTCGCTTGCATTATTTTCTACGTAATAAGTGGTTCTCCATTATTTGGTTCCGTAGGGAATCGGATACCTTCCTTCTTGTAGTAAAGAAAACTCGGTTAGGTGCACAAGTTTTTCGTGCAAGGAAGGATGTGCAGCTAAGCAAAATATACTGTACACCCATATGGCTAGAATATTCACAGCGCACATACACACACACATCAGCATGCGCTAAAAATAGAATACGCAAAGGCAAAGCACAAGCAGGCATGCGCTCAAAATAGAATACGCAAAAGAAAATCACAAGCAGGCATGCGCCCAAACACACGTGGGAAGTTCGTTGGGAACTTTCGCAAAAACTTTTAAAACCTTTTCAGCTCATCTTACTTCGCAACCGACTTGTGCNATTCACTACGCTACAATATTTGCAGCCACAACCTACCAAAAATCTATCCTACGTTGTAAATATGTATGAACATACGATATGTTTACCCACATACACCAGGCATGTACATACGATGTACAGTATATTTTGCTTTCCTGCCTTTATGCTTAAGTGCACATTTAAGATACCTACCCCAAAATGCGCATCTGAGACATTATTTTTAACATTTATAAGGAAACTGCTCCGATAGATGCATTCAACATACCTGCACATTGGCGATACCTGCCTTAAAAATTGTGCAACTAGTATCAATTATCAAAGAAAGTATTACGTTTACCTGCACTGGCCCTGCAATTACCTAATTTTACTAGCATTTATTTTTTTTCTCATATCGCAGAATAACGAAAATGGCTATCAATTTATGTAGTTATATAGGTAACAAGATACCATTCGAAAAAAAATTCGCTTGCATTATTTTCTACGTAATAAGTGGTTCTCCATTATTTGGTTCCGTAGGGAATCGGATACCTTCCTTCTTGTAGTAAAGAAAACTCGGTTAGGTGCACAAGTTTTTCGTGCAAGGAAGGATGTGCAGCTAAGCAAAATATACTGTACACCCATATGGCTAGAATATTCACAGCGCACATACACACACACACCAGCATGCGCTAAAAATAGAATACGCAAAGGCAAAGCACAAGCAGGCATGCGCTAAAAATAGAATACGCAAAAGAAAATCACAAGCAGGCATGCGCCCAAACACACGTGGGAAGTTCGTTGGGAACTTTCGCAAAAACTTTTAAAACCTTTTCAGCTCATCTTACTTCGCAACCGACTTGTGCGACGACGGGTATAAGGTTCTCTACAAGTGCTCATCCGCTATCAGTCTCCGTAGGTAAGGGTGCGCGTACGTCGCCTTTAGGCAGATGAGCGCAATCCTATCGCTTACGCAGAACGCCACATGGCCGAGGGGACTATAGGAGGGGTCGTCACAGAGTGTAGATGCATCGCCACACTTTGTAGACGTTGTCGTTGCTATTTGCAACGATGTACTCCCATCGTACAGGTCCCAAGGCCGTCGTGGAAGATCGCACTCACCCGTGCCGCCAACTGTTCCACACCTACATCGTTAGTGTGCAACTACGAGGGGCGACACAGGTGTGTGCTTAGGGCCCACTAATCAGTCTCCGTAGTCTCCTCATTGCAGGCCGCTACAAGGCACCGTCATTGGAGGCCGCCGCCGCCACTATCACCGTAAGTCATCACCAGCTGGGCTATTACTACCTCCCCTAGGCCAGCCCATCACTACGCTCCCCGCCAGCCGCCTCCGATAAATCACCAGAATCCAGGAGCGCTGCTCCCTCCGTCCCCACAAGCTAGGGCCGCTTCCGCCGTCTTCGTTATTAGGGCCGCCACCGCCGTTGCCGCCCTGGGCCGAAGCCATCATCACGCTCCTCCCGTCAGCCGATTGCAGTAATCACCGCGATACAGGAGCGCTGCTCCCTCCGTCCCCACAAGTTAGGGCCGCTACCGCCACCTCCGGTATTGGGACCGCCCCATCGTTACCGACCCATAGCCGCTGTTACTCTCCCTCTCTCTCACTTCTTGGACGAAAGGTTGCCAGCGCTCTGGCCATATCTCGCCTCGTGTGTGTGAGTGTGTTCTCCGTATTACACTAACTATTGTGTTTTATTTGGTGGGGGTTAGTGGGACCTCCATTGTACCCTGGGCCGGCTGAGCGTACCTCAGCCCGCGACAAAACCCACCACATAAATGGCGCCCGAGCAGGGACCCAGCTCTGCGGGCGCATGTGCAAAAACTTCAACAAGCACCAACACTGCGGAAGCAGGTTCACCGGACGCACCACAACCAACAACTGACACACGGATGAGCGAAAACAACACCACGACGCTGAACGTCGACTCGCTGTGCTGGNTGTTCCACACCTACATCGTTAGTGTGCAACTACGAGGGGCGACACAGGTGTGTGCTTAGGGCCCACTAATCAGTCTCCGTAGTCTCCTCATTGCAGGCCGCTACAAGGCACCGTCATTGGAGGCCGCCGCCGCCACTATCACCGTAAGTCATCACCAGCTGGGCTATTACTACCTCCCCTAGGCCAGCCCATCACTACGCTCCCCGCCAGCCGCCTCCGATAAATCACCAGAATCCAGGAGCGCTGCTCCCTCCGTCCCCACAAGCTAGGGCCGCTTCCGCCGTCTTCGTTATTAGGGCCGCCACCGCCGTTGCCGCCCTGGGCCGAAGCCATCATCACGCTCCTCCCGTCAGCCGATTGCAGTAATCACCGCGATACAGGAGCGCTGCTCCCTCCGTCCCCACAAGCTAGGGCCGCCACCGCCGTTGCCGCCCTGGGCCGAAGCCATCATCACGCTCCTCCCGTCAGCCGATTGCAGTAATCACCGCGATACAGGAGCGCTGCTCCCTCCGTCCCCACAAGTTAGGGCCGCTACCGCCACCTCCGGTATTGGGACCGCCCCATCGTTACCGACCCATAGCCGCTGTTACTCTCCCTCTCTCTCACTTCTTGGACGAAAGGTTGCCAGCGCTCTGGCCATATCTCGCCTCGTGTGTGTGAGTGTGTTCTCCGTATTACACTAACTATTGTGTTTTATTTGGTGGGGGTTAGTGGGACCTCCATTGTACCCTGGGCCGGCTGAGCGTACCTCAGCCCGCGACAAAACCCACCACATAAATGGCGCCCGAGCAGGGACCCAGCTCTGCGGGCGCATGTGCAAAAACTTCAACAAGCACCAACACTGCGGAAGCAGGTTCACCGGACGCACCACAACCAACAACTGACACACGGATGAGCGAAAACAACACCACGACGCTGAACGTCGACTCGCTGTGCTGGATATATCTTCTCAAGAAAGAGAGGTTAATTGAAGAGCGCAGACAACACCAGTTAACTGTGGAATGAAGTACTGACGCTGAGCTACGCAGCGCTCTGAGCAACTTGGGCAGAGCAAAGAGGACCAGGAAGTCGACCGAAAATCTCCTCAGCGAGCTGGAAATGGAGATCGCAGCCGAGGAGGCCAGCATAGCGAAATCGCTACCCGAATCACACCCAACCATCAAACTGGGGGAATCCTTTCTACTCACTGGAGGAGCGAAACCGGCAGTCCACAAACGGGACAGCATGAGCAACGCCGAAGTGATGAGCACCGTCCGTCGTTGGGACGTACACTACTCCGGCGGCGACACCCTGCACGACTTCCTGGACAGGATTGAGGAGCTGGCGGAATGCTACCAGATCGTGCCAGAGCAACTCCTCCCAACTCTCCCCGAAGTTCTACGTGGCAAAGCACTCCAGTGGTTCCGCGTCCGGAGACAGCAGATAACCAGAAGGATTTTTCCTGCATAAGCGGCATGTAAGCCAGATGAAAGACACCATTCGCCAGCGCAAACAGCTGCATAGGGAAAAGGCCACGGACTACATCCTCGCCCTCCAGACACTCATCCGGCAACACCCAACGATGTGCAACGAGGACCATCTGGAGCGCATTGACGACGGCCTGCGCGTCGAGTACCGACTCTCCGTGAAATGGAACGAATTCCAGACCATCGAAGAGCTGATGGAACTCACCGATGAGTACGAATTACTGAAGAACGAGGAATCCAGACAGAACCGACAGGCGGCACACAGCTTGTCGACCGTGGGAAACCAATACGACGGGAGGAACACCTGCTGGCGATGCAAGAAGCGCGGACATACACGCTTCCACTGTATCGGCGCGCGGCGGCTATTCTGTTCACGATGCGGACAGGATGGGATCTTCTCTAGGGATTGCCAACATCAGCAGCTCCGACGGCTACATTTTCACGCGCCGCCGCAGTTACATCAAGGCAACCTGAGAGGCGAAACAGTGCAACATCCAGCCTCACCTACGCCTCGGTAGCAGTGTTTCCCAACCTGGCGGAGCGAATAATATTAGGAATTGACTTCCTAGCAAAACGAGGCATTGTTATCACATTGGATGGTAAGCCACTGGCTCACGCTACACCACCAAAGGTAGGGGCGACACCCGCTCTGTGCGGCCTAGCGAAGAGAGCGCAACTCAACGAGAAATAGTTTCCCGCCCCTTCCCTGGCCTCATTTCTTCGAGCTCACAACATTGAGCACCGATTCACGGCCGCCTATGCACCCCACGGTGTAACGGAGCGAACGAAGTTCTCACCTACCTCGTCATGGCCCACGTGATAGTCAACCATAGTACAATTACATATACAACTATCTTTCTCTTCTTATTATACTACTATATTATTATCTAAAAAAAAAAAATAGTTTGTTATTATACTGTTATATTATTGTCAAAAAGGAAAACCTAAGCTTAAGGAAAATTTGCAATATACTATACAATAGACTCCCTTAGACGTAAGAATTTGCTGTACAAACGAAATATAAATAACAAATAATACCTTAATAAAGCGAACCGCAAACACACACCAGCCGAGCCACCGTTCCGTGCGATGGTAGAATTTACCTAGGCCTTTAGTCCGCCGAGGTGGGAGGGCGACTGTAACGTAGCATTCACTACGCTACAATATTTGCGGCCAAAACCTACCAAAAATCTATCCTACGTTGTAAATATGTATGAACATACGATATGCTTACCCACATACACCAGGCATGTACATACATATGGGTGGAATATTCACAGCGCACATACACACACACACCAGCATGCGCTAAAAATAGAATTCGCAAAAGCAAAGCACAAGCAGGCATGCGCTAAAAATATAATACGCAAAAGCAAATCACAAGCAGGCATGCGCCCAAACACACGTGGGAAGTTCGTTGGGCAAAAGCTTTTAAAACTTTTTCAGCTCATCTTACTTCGCAACCGACTTGTGCGACGACGGGTATAAGGTTCTCTACAAGTGCTCATCCGCTATCAGTCTCCATAGGTAAGGGAGCGCGTACGTCACCTTTTGGCAGATCAGCGCAATCGTATCGCTTACGCAGAACGCCACTTGGCCGAGGGGACTGTAGGAGGGGTCGTTGCCGAGTGTAGATGTATCGTTACACTTTGTAGACGTTGTCGTTGCTATTTGCAAGGATGTACTCCCCTCGTACAGGTCCCAAGGCTGTCGTGGAAGATCGCACTCACCCGTGCCGCAAACCGTTCCGCACCTACATCGTTAGTGTACAACTACGCGGGGCGACACAGGTGTGTGCTTAGGGCCCACTAATCAGTCTCCGTAGTCTCCTCATTGCAGGCCGCTACAAGGCACCGTCACTGGAGGCCGCCGCCGCCACTATTACCGTAAGTCATCACCAGCTGGGCCATTACTACCTCCCCTAGGCCAGCCCATCACTCGCTCCCCGCCAGCCGCCTCCGATAAATCGCCGGAATCCAGGAGCGCTGCTCCCTCCGTCCCCACAAGCTAGGGCCGCTTCCGCCACTTTCGTTATTAGGGCCGCCACCGCCGTTGCCGCCCTGAGCCGAATCTATTATCACTCCCCTTCCGTCAGCCGATTGCAGGAATCACCGCGATACAGGAGCGCTGCTCCCTCCGTCCNTCGCCGTTGCCGCCCTGGGCCGAATCTATTATCACTCCCCTTCCGTCAGCGGATTGCAGGAATCACCGCGATACAGGAGCGCTGCTCCCTCCGTCCCCACAAGTAAGGGTCGCTACCGCTACATTCGGTATTGGGACCGCCCCATCGTTACCGCCCCCGGAGCCAAAGCTAGTTACCCGTCATCGCTATTAGGGGCGTTGCTGCCACTCGTCGCAGGCCAGTACCGCTGTCACCGTCGCCGTAGATTATCACCGTTGCTCTGATTGCCGCTACGCTCACCGGCATCACCGTCGTCACCGAGTATCACCGTCGTTCGCATTGCCGTTGCGCTCACCGTCGTCACCGAGTGCTGCCACTCTCACCGGTACCGACCCATAGCCATTGTTATTCTCACCGTTACCGACCCATAGCCGCTGTTACTCTCCCTGTCTCTCACTTCTTGGACGAAAAGTTGCCAGCGCTCTGGCCATATCTCGCCTCGTGTGTGTGAGTGTGTTCTCNATTGTTATTCTCACCGTTACCGACCCATAGCCGCTGTTACTCTCCCTGTCTCTCACTTCTTGGACGAAAAGTTGCCAGCGCTCTGGCCATATCTCGCCTCGTGTGTGTGAGTGTGTTCTCCGTATTACACTAACTATTGTGTTTTATTTGGTGGGGTTTAGTGGGACCTCCATTGTACCCTGGGTCGGCTGTGCGTACCTCAGCCTTCGACAAAACCCACCTCATAAGCCATCCCGAATTCGTTCAAAATATGCTCATTTAAAACACAGAATTTTTCAGTATTCCTCTTCAATTTAAAAGTGTTCGCTTTATTTGTGTGGAAACGAAACATGTTTTGCAAGTTATGGACCATTTCTTTCTTCAAATATTTCTCGTATTCCAGCTGCGTTAGCGTTTGGTTTTTTCGCATCGTGTTTTTACTATATTCGTAATTTTTAATTTTTTAATAAAATCAGTTGGTGGTAGTTCATGATTGTGTGTGGATTAATAGCACCACACTGAGGATTTGGCAATAAATAACACTTACAGGGCAATTTTCATTGTAAGAACAACATTTTTTTCTATGAATCAACATACTTTAAGCATTGTTGACGCTATTTCCAATTGAATGAGGAAATAGCGACAATGACTTTATTTCCAAGTTTTTGTTGACTTTATTTTGCACCAGGGTGGGAAATAAAGTCAATTGACCTTATTTCCGTTGATCTTGTTACCTGTCACCCTTCTTCACAATAAAATAAAGCAGTTTCATATACTCTTAATTATCCATGTGTTTTCGTTGTACAACTACTATTTGTAACGCAAGTCTTTTTAGTAATTGATTTTTCAGTTAAAATTACTTTTTTATTTAGTTAGGGATAGGGCACAATTGAAAGAAAATTTGTAAGCTATTCAACGTGCTATTGACCTATAGTTAAATTTTATATTCTTTGTAACGAAAATAGGCTCAGAAAATAAAGATTACGTAGAAAAATAAAACAAACGCGTTAATAGTATTATTTCAAAAAGGCACGAGTCCAAAAGAACCAGAAGGTAAACGAAGAAGATTTTATGATTAAATAATAAAAATCTACTGGAATTATTTCAAGTATTTTTCTAGTACCATTATTATCCTTCAAAATGCACTCTCGAATGGTGTTATAAGATTTTTCTATCAAGAGTTACGGCCACTTAAACTGCCGTGTCCTCGAATCTAACATCGCCAAACGAAGCATACGCTTTCTAACTCATTACGTCATCTTCCAATCGCCATAGTTTCTGAAGGAAAAATCGTAAAGCCGCCTTCGAAGGCGCATTTTGAAGGGTAAAAATAGTACTAAATGGCAGAGAGCAAACAAAAGTGGTCATTAAAGCCGTTTTTTCGTGTACTTAAACGCGAAAAACCTAAATACCTTGGCGCAGTTCTAAGATCGATCTCGAATTCTACGTCTGAAAAGACCTACAGCTTCACAGCAATAGAAACTTTCAAATCTGTATTCATAATTGTCAGGTTGTTAACTTCTTTTGATTACATGTCAAATCGCAAGTCACTGAATTAATGCTACATATTGCATAAAACAGACTATTTTTTCTTCTTCTTCTTTTTTGGCCCTGTAACCGCCTAAGCGATTTTGGCCGAGTTCAGCAAAGCACGCCAGTCGTTTCTCCTCTGTGCCAACTGACGCCGATTGGAAACCATAAGTGAAGCCAAGTCCTTCGACACCTGATCTTTCCATCGCAGTGGGGGACTCTCTCTTCCTCTGCTACCACCAGTGGGTTCCGAGTTGACTACTTTCAACGCTGGAGCGTCGGTGTCCATTCGAACGACCAAGCCAGCGGAGCTGCTGTACTTTAATTCGCTGCACTATGTCCATACCGTTGTAAAGGTAAAGCTCATACAGCTCATCGTTCCATCTTCTGCGGTACTCGCCGTCNACATATCGTTGTAAAGGTAAAGCTCATACAGCTCATCGTTCCATCTTCTGCGGTACTCGCCGTCGCCAACGCGTAAAGGCCCGTAAATCTTCCGCAAAATCTTTCTCTCAAACACTCCAAGAGCCGCCTCATCGGATGTTGTCATTTACCATGCTTCTGCGCCATATACCAGCACAGGCATGATGAGTGACTTATAGAGCGCGGTTTTAGTACGTCGAGAGAGGACTTTACTCCTGAATTGCCTACTCAGTTCAAAGTAGCACTTGTTGGCAAGAGTTATTCTGCGTTGGATTTCAATGCTGACATTATTATCGGGGTTAATGCTAGTTTCCCAAGTAAACGAAATTCTCTACATTCTCGAAATTGTAACTGTCACCAGTGGCGTGGGTGCCAAGCCGCGAATGTGCTGACTGTTTGCTTGATGACAGGAGATACTTCGTCTTGTCCTCGTTTACCAACAGACCCATTCGCTTTGCTTCCCTATCCAACTTGGAAAAGCAGAACAGACTTCGTGGTTTTTGTTACCGATGATGTCGAAGTCATCGGCATAAGCCAGCAATTGCACGCTCTTGTAGTAAATTGTTCCTGAGCGGTTCAGTTCTGCAGCTCTTATTATCTTCTCCAACATCAGATTAAAGAAGTCACATGAAAGGGAGTCGCCCTGTCTGAAACCCCGTTTTGTGGCGAACGGCTCGGAGAGGTCTTTTCCAATTCTGACGGAGCTGGTGGTATTGCTCAACGTCATTTTACACAGCCGTATGAGTTTTGAGGGGATGCCAAATTCAGACATAGCGGCGTATGAGCAACTCCTTTTAGTATTCTCAAAATCGGCTTTAAAGTCGACAAATAGGTGGTGAGAGTCGATCCGTTTCTCGCAGGTCTTTTCCAAGATTTGGCGTATCGTGAATACCCGATCTATGGTGGATTTGCCAGGTCTAAAGTAACACTGATAAGGCCCAATCAGTTCATTGACGGTGGGCTTCAGTCTTTCACACAATACGCTCGATAAGACCTTGTAACCTATGCTTAGAAGGCTGATCCCGCGGTAGTTGGCGCGAATGGCGGGGTCACCTTTCTTGTGGATTGGGCAGAGCACACTTAAATTCCAGTCGTCGGGCATGCGTTCATCTGACCATATTCTGCACAAGAGTTGATGCACTTTATCAACTCCTCGCAACCGTAATTGAATAGTTCAGCTGGCAGGTTGTCAGCTCCAGAGGCTTTGTTGTTTTTGAGCCGCGTTATTGCTATACGTANAACCGTACTTGAATAGTTCAGCTGGCAGGTTGTCAGCTCCAGAGGCTTTGTTGTTTTTGAGCCGCGTTATTGCTATACGTACCTCGTCATAGTCAGGCGGTGGAACGTCGACTCCGTCATCATCGACTGCGGGCTCGGGTTCTTCTTCTCCACAACTTTCCGTGCTGCTACCATTTAGTAGGGCGGAAAAGTGTTCCCTCCATAATTTAAGTACGCTCTGGACATCAGTTACTAGGTCGCCATTATTGTTCTTACAGGAGTGCGCCCCGGTCTTTAAACCTTCCGTAAGTCGCCTAACTCTCTGGTAAAATTTTCGGGCATTCCTCCTGTCGGCCAGCATTTCAAGCTCTTCGCACTCACGTATTTCTGCCTCTCTCTTCTTGTTGCGGCAAATACGTCTCGCTTCCCTCTTCAGATCCCTATAGCGGTCCCACATAGCGCGCGTTGCGCCCGATCGTAGCGTGGCCCTGTAGGCGGCATCGTTTTTCTCTGCAGCTTCCTGACACTCCTCATCGTACCAGTTGTTCTTTCGGGCTCGTTAATCCGACTACTTCTTCGGCGGTGGTACTTAATGAGCGAGAAATGTGGTTCCACTGCTCGCATATGTCGGTTTGTTGAAGAGTGCTCTCTGAGAGCAGGTGTGAGAGTCGAGTAGCGAAAGCGCTGGCTGTCTGTTGTGATTGCTGTTTTTCCACGTTAAACTTTCCTTGCATATTTGCGCGCACATTTTTTTCTGCACAGAGGCTAGTGCGTATCTTGGCTGCAAAAAGATGTGGTCCAAGTCGATGTTTGGGCTTCGGACTGTGCGTACGTCTAAAACACTGGAAGTGTGCCTTCCGTCTATCACAACATGATCGATTTGGTTTCTCGTTTTTCCATCCGGAGACAGCCACGTAGCTTGACGGATCTTTTTATGCTTGAACCTAGTACTGCATACTTCCATGTTTCGGTCCCCGGCTAAGTCGATCAGCCTCATTCCATTGTCGAACGTTTCGTCGTGGAGGCTGAATTTTCCGACGGTGGTTCCAAAGATCCCTTCTTTGCCCACCCTGGCATTGAAGTCGCCAAGCACGATTTTGATATCATGACGGGGGCAGCGCTCGTACGTGCGCTCCAAGCGCTCATAGAAGAGATCCTTGGATACCTCATTCTTCTCTTCCGTCGGGGCATGGGCGCAGATAAGCGAGATGTTGAAGAATCTCGCTTTGATGCGGATTGTGGCTAGACGCTCGTCCACCGGGGTGAACGACAGTACTCGGCGACGGAGTCTCTCTCCCACCACAAATCCAACTCCGAATTTGCGCTCCTTTACATGGCAGCTGTAGTAGACGTCGCAAGGCCCCAGACATTGTTTGCCTTGCCCCGTCCAACGCATTTCTTGGATGGCGGTGATGTCAGCTTTTGTCCTTACGAGGACATCAACCAGCCGGGCAGAGGCACCTTCCCCATTAAGGGTCCGGACATTCCAGGTGCATGCCCTCAAATCGTAGTCCTTTAAACGTTTGCCGTGGTCGTCATCATAAGGGGGGTCTCATCCGAGGCTTTGCCTTGTTTTTGCCCTGGAAGTGGTTTTCATGTGGCGAGTCCCAAACCCAGCGCACAACCCATTGCTGGGACGGGGGTGGTTTCGCAACCAAAAATACGTTTATATAGCGAGCCGCTTGCTCCAAGCAGACACCCGCTTGCAGCCGCACCTACTGGTGAACAGACGCTGCAGACTTCAGTGAGCCCTTAAACCAAATAAGTCGGAGTGGCCCCACCGAAGCTCCCTCTCTTTCTGCCGTGACCCAAGGCTCCACTCGGATTGGTTACCGCATCTCGCACATGGGTTGCTCACGGTGCCCAGAGTGCGCGAACGAGGACGCAAGAGTCGGGATTGAGTATAGCCATGCAACTGTAACTGCATACCCAGCGCAACCACTATACCCCATTGCACTAAAAAAAAAGACTACGGGCCAATTAAAAACCTAATTATAATCTACACGCATGTATATCGCACAGGTAACGTAACAATATTGACCACAAAATTTATTTTATCAGTTCAATAAATACGTAGTTCTTGAGTAATGTAAGAAGAGCAGACTTTTTCAGTAATATAAAGCAGCTTTAAAAAGTTGTTCCAAAAATTGTAATGCAACAGTCCGCTGTTGAAACATTTATAATATATATTAAATATTGCCACATACTTATGCTTTCAGACGCAAGAAGAAAAACTATCCGAAAGTGGTATTCTACCGAGTTTGAGTGGTATTCGAAAAGCACTATGTGCCAAAACGTATTTTCTTTAATTTATAGAGTCAGAAACAATTAGCACTAACCGGAATATATTTATACTACGTATAAAAAAACGGAGGAGCAATTACATTGTAAAAACAAAAACAGTTATGGTTCTGATATTTTGGGCCCCTTAAGAAGGCCGGGCCCGGGGGAATTCACCCCATTTCCCCTTTCCTCTGGACGGGCCTGATCCTCCTTACATAAAATAAAGCAAATTCGGGATTTTTTCACCACGTTAATCTTGAAAACTACTGAACGGATTTGTGAACAGTTTTTAATAAAGGTATTATGTTTAGGCCTGAGAATTTCTATAGGGTTGCCATCTGTATAAAAAATTATAAGATCCGCACCGTACGTTGGATTACAGAAAATGAGGGGTCAAATGAAGGTGCATGTCAGCTAGATGTCCAATAATGTATTATCTTTTAAGTAAGGCTGCCACCATTTTAAAAATTATAATATCTTCACAGTTAGTTGGACTAAAAATGAGGAGCAAAGTGAAAAGATACGGGCCGCGGAAATTCTACAGCTGCGATCATCTGTTTTTTGGCATTTGCTCTTATCTTTTACAAGTTCTTTCATTTCTATTACAATTTCTTCCATCTCAGTTACAATTTATTTAAAATAAACTAACACACTGAACCAAAAACACCAATACACTAACCAAAAACACATCATAAAAATAGTTTCTTAAAAAACACGCACCTACGGCCTGCCAGAAAAAACGGTAAGAAGAAGAGTTACGTTACTTATGTAACTGTACGATGGCTTCAAACGAATTTTGAATATTTATAACAGCGATGAATTTTCTACAAGGTTGAACTTCACTTGTCCATATTTCTGTCACCGAATCATGTAAAGTGACAGTGTATGTACGTCGCACGTTTAATAATGTAACGATATATTTCAAAATTTTAATTTTGTGGGAAAACGCAATCAAAGTTTTATCAATTCCTACAGTTGGTATACCAAAAGACAAATGGAAAGACGCATATCTTCGCCAGTTTTTGGAAGTTTTGTAATCTGTTAGGCTGAACATATTTTCTTATCACGATTATTAATTGAATGCTGAAATCTTCAAAACCGTAAATTTGAATTACATTTCTATGTTATTAAACGTGCGACATATATTTCTCAAAAAGTTCACAACCAGAAAATACATCGAAATTTGGTGTTTTGTCAGGAAAGGGGCAACCAAAATTGGGGTAAATATCCAGGTGTTTTAGCAATCGATCTTGCAAATGCGTAATGAAAAGATCTAGGTACGGTATGAAAATCGCGATTCGGTAATACTCTTCAAAATGCTTCCGAGTGATTTGAGTATTTTGTGTCTCGTTACCTAGAGCTGCAAAACTATTGATAGTGATGACATGCGATAGTTTCGATAGTTTGAAAAATATCTGTTCTCTTACCCCTCTCAGTTACGAGTTTTGATTTTTAACATCCACCAAAATATTTCAGAAAAATGCTAAGATTTATGTGAGCTGGACCGATTTAAAAATACCTCCAAAAATGGAGTTTTTTATGAATAAAAATAGTTTCTTAAAGAACTTTTTGAAAAATGTCCCCTCTAATGGCAAAACAGATTAAGCTTAAAAACCCTGCATACAAATATTTAAAAATATTTTGAACGGAATCGTAATAATGAGATTTTTAATGCTGGTTTTTTGCTTTTTTCAAAGACTCATTTATGAAAAACTTGAATAACTTGGCCAACACTATTCTGATTTGGACTTTTAGGATCTCATTAGAAAGGTATTTTCGCACCAGTTATATTTCTGTTCACGAAAAAGTCATTCGTGTCCCAATTTTTTTTTTCAAATAAAAACAAATCTTAATTCTACTTTGAATGCCGTTCGTTCTCTTTCATCCTTTGAATGAGTTTATTAGCAAAGAAATAAAAAGGGTGAGAAAATACCTTACCAATGATACCCCAAAAGTCTAAATCGAAAGAGGTAAGGTTCAATTATTCAAGTTTTTTTTTACCAATCTTTGAAAAAAGATAAAAACCAGCATCAAATATCTCATTATTACGATCTGTTAAAATTTTAAAAAAATTTTTTAAGAACATTTTTATGCAAATGTTTTGAGCATAAACCGTTTAGTCATTTGAGTGGATTTTTTCAAAAAAATCCTTAAGAAACTATTTTTATTCATAAAAAACTCCATTTTTGGAGGTATTTTCAAATCGATCCAAATTACGTAAGTCTTAATATTTTTCCAAAATATTTTGGTGGACGTCGTAAAATATAATTGATTTTATAATTCCAATGGAAACACATTACCGATATTTTTTGTATGGGGAGTGATGCAGTCTAATGTATATGTATATCACTTTATATTTTCGATACCTTAAGGGTAATTAGTAGTTTACAATTTCTCTGCCACTACTGACCATTTATTGACATCAATTTCCGAACGAATTATAACCAGTAAGTAAAAGGTATAAGAGTGAACGCAGAGTTGCACGAGAACTTAGGAGGAACCTTGAGAGGATAACCCAAGAGGGTCGGCTGATAATTTCCGGAGGCTCTCTTGGATTCCGGCGATCAAACCGAAAGGACGTTTTTTTTCGTTCCGACTGACTTATTAGCAAAGTGCAAAAGTTCAAGTCCTATGACGGGCAGTTTTAAGGGTCGATTATCGATAGCAACCGAACTTCAATTGCGTTGCTAGTTGCCGAAATGATACTACAGGTGGCAACTGGCAACTGCATTTGATACAAAGTGTGTATACAGGCAACTACATTTGTGGATGCTGGAAAGGCTTTTTGGAGCGTATTTAGGAGTGAAAGTTGAAAAGTATGTAAAATATTTTAGTTTCTAATAGTTTGAACGATATTAACGTTTTGCAATGCAGTTTGCTTTTACAGAATATCGTGAAAATAACAACAAAACAATGCCTTGAAATTTTAGTACCGTGGGATACGCGCTTTTGGGGAAACAAAAGCGAACACTGAAAGCAAATTGTTTCCTTTATCAACTGAAGCACCGCTTTTAAAACTATCAACATACCAAATTTCCCAAATTCAAGTCATTGCTGTGGCACTCCCTTCTGCGCAAAATCGAACAGGTGTGCAAGTTTTTAGGGGCGGAGGTATTGCGGTTGAACGAAGTCGTTCCTCTGGTTTATTAACCAATTTTACTACAGTTTCTTTTAGAAGTCTGGAATATGCTTTGAATCTGAAGACAAAAAAATATTAAAAGAAAAACCTTCAAAGTATTAAATTTGCTTACTGGTCAGGCGGTAGCTCTAGAGGATTAGAGTTATCCTATAAATGTCGCCTAATTGCGGCCGCGTTCATGAACTTCTCCTCCTCTTAAACAGTTAATTGTACTGAACTTGGCAATACTGCTGGCTTTTCTTCATTTTAATAATTACATTATACTCGCACAGCTTGTTTACAGATTCTTCAACATCTCGCTCATCTGCGACCATGCCCGATGGAAGAAAAGGGAAATCAAGGGATCTCTGCTATGAGCGCTTGGAGCGCACGTACGAGCGCTGCCCCCGCCACGATATTAAAATCGTGGTTGGCTATTTAAATGTCAGGGGGGGCAAGGAAGTGATCTCTGGAATCATTGTCGCAAAATTCAGCCTCCACAAGGAAACGTCCGACAACGGACTAAGGCTGATTGACTTTGCCGCGTCCCGAGACATGGTAGCATGCGGTTTTAGGTTCAAGCATAAAAAGATTCATCACGCTACGTGGCTGCCTCCGGATCGAAAAACGAGAAACCAACTCGATCTTGTTGTAAGGCATGCTTCCAGTGTTATGGACGCACGCACACTCCAAGGACCAAACATCGACTCCTAGCACTATCCTGTTGCAGCCAAGATACGCATCCGCCTCAGTGCAGCAAAAAATGTGCACCCAAATCAACAAACCGACATACGCGAGCAGTGGAACTACATTTCCCGCTCAATAAGTACTGCCGAAGAAGAAGTAGTCGGATTTCAGCGAGCCCGAAAGAACAACTGGTACGATGAGGAGTGTCAGGAAGCTGCAGAGAAAAACGATGCCGCCTACAGGGCCACGCTGCGGTCGGGCACAACGCACGCTATGTGGGACTGTTATGGGGATCTGAATAGGGAAGCGGACGTATTTGCCGCAATAAGAAGAGAAAGGCTGAATTACGTGAGTGCGCAGAGCTTGAAATGCTGGCCGACAGGAATAATTCCCGAAAATTCTACCAAGGGGTTAGGCGACTTACGGAAGGTTTCAAAACCAGGGCGTAGTCCTATAAGAACAACAATGGTGACCTAGTTACCGATGTTCGGAACGTACCTAAATTATGGAGGGAACACTTTTCCACACTACTGAATAGTAGCAGCACGGAAACTTGTGGACAAGAAGAACCCGAGCCCCCAGTCGTTGATGAGGGAGTCGCTGTTCCTCCGCCTGATTATGACGAGGTACGAATAGCAATAACGGGGCTGAAAAAAAACAAAGCTGCTGGAGCTGACAGCATGCCAGCTGAGCTATTCAAGTACGGTGGCGAGGAGTTGTTAAGATGCATGCATCAACTCTTATGCAGAATATGGTCAGATGAACGCATGCCAGATGACTGGAATTTAAGTGTGCTCTGCCTAATTCACAAGTAAAGCGACCCACCATTCGCGCCAACTACCTCGGGATCAGCCTTCTAAGCAGGGATGGGCATTTTTGAATGAAAATGTTATTCATCATTTAAACATTTTTGAATGACCAATAAATTTTTATTCTTCATTCAAGCACTTTCGAATGATGAATAAATTTTCATTCATCATTCAAGTAATTTCAAATAAGAATAAATTTTTATTCTTTATTCAATCACTTTCGAATGATGAATAAATTTTTATTCGTAACGCGTAATTTTTCATTTATTCATTCTTTCTTGATCACATTACCAGGTAGACAGTCATGGTAAATGTTCATGTCGTATATACATATTAATTGTGTATGAAATATGTATTAGAAAATATAATATCAAAGTCCACATATGTATGCATATAATCATGAACATAAGTAGGTACTTATTTAATTATCTACATAAATATGTACATATGTATATAATACGTGAAGGGATTTTTTGTCCAGGTCACCAGATCTGCCCCGATCATTCGATTTTAAAAAATGAGGTGTCAAATGAAAGGGCTCGGGCTGTAAAAGGCTATAAGGTTTTACTTTTTCGAAAAGGGTTGCCACCTTTCAAAAAATTAATTAAAAATTAAAAAATAATAATTAAATAATTAGTACAATATGGGTATCAATCTAAATGGTTTTAAAAAGGTATTATTTTTATATTACATACAAGGGGTTGCCACCTGTTTAAAAAATCAAATTCAATTTCAATTATGGAAACTAGATAGGTGAAATATTCATCACCATATGGACGTTGGGCGGGAGTGGTTTAAGAAGGTTTTAGTTTGGAAATATTTTAAGAAGGGTTGTCACCTAATTTAAAAATTTAAAGTAATTAAATTATGCAGGAGTTACTTAAATATGTGAAATATTAAAACATGGGTGTCAAGCAAAAGTTAGTTGAGAGCTGTGAGCATCAAGACTATTTATGTGGTTTTTAAAAGGGGTTGCCACCTGTTTTAAATGTTAAATTCAAATTAATTTAAATTAATAAAAGATGGATTTCAGCTGAAATAATTTTCAAAAAGGTTTATTTCTAATCTACATGCACTAGGGCTACCACCTGTCCAAAATATCAGGTTTATGGTGAATTAAAGCACATTGTTTAATGAAATTATATATAGGTGTCAGACGATAGAGGTCTAAGAACGAAATAACAATATATGGGTGCAAAATTAAAGAGCGTTAAGAAATCTTTAGAATATTTTTGAGGCGTTTGACGAGGATTGCCACCTGTTTGAAAATGTTCAAATTAATTACTTCTATTTTAAATGCATTTTGATCTGTGATTCTTTAGCTAAATAATATTCTTTTAGGCAACGCAGCTACTTCGGGATTTTTGGGGCTATTTCGAGTTTTTTGGGAATATTTCGATATTCTCGGGGTTCTCGGGAATATTTCGGGTTTTGCGAGATTTTCGGGGTTCTCGGGGCTATTTTGGATTTTTGGGACTATTTTGGTATTTTTTAACTATTTCGGGATTTTCAGGACTATTCCAAGTTTTTCGAGACTTTTTCGAGATTTTCGGGGTTCGCGGGGCTATTTCGGGATCTTAGGAATTTTGGGACCAACTTGGAATTTTTGGGACTATTTCGGGTCTTTATTTATTTATTTATTGAGTCTATGAACATACAAAAGTTCCTTACAGACTAGTTAACAAATTTCAGCTTAATTGAAAAGTAAAGAAATAAAATTTATAAAATGGAGTTCAACAGATTTTTGAAAACATTTAACGAGCAAGAAAAATCAGTAACTACATTTTTAGAGATCATATTGAATTCATTAATTGCGCGTGCAATAGGGGCATTACGTGCATAAAATGTTTTGTGATTATCTCCATAAAATGGGGGAAAAAATCGTAAGCTACACCGACGAATGTTGAAATTAATTTTCTCTAAACGAATGGGGCAGTCCGTAGCACCAATAATAATATTAAACGTAAAAGACAAAGAGAGAACAGATCTTCTTAAAATGAAGTTGCGCTAGGCGAACTTTAGGAAGACTTTTTGAACACATTCAATTCGATTTATCATGTTTTTATGGCAAGGCCTCCAAACAATTGCAGCATATTCTAAATTGGAGCGAACAAAAGACGTAAACAACAATTTGAGGGTATATGGGTCAGAAAAATTTTTGCTATTTCGCCTCACAAATCCAAGCATTGCGTAAGCTTTTGAAACAATATGACAAATATGGCTATTAAAAGAAAAATTTGAAGAAAAACTTACGCCAAGGTCTTTGATCTCGTTAACATAATTTAATATTATAGTAGATATATAATAAGACGTAGCCACGATATTGCAAATTTTTGCACAGGTGACTTTAAAACATTTTTTAACATTCAAAGACAGACAATATTTAGTGCACCAACGATGCAGATAATCAATTTCAACATGAAACTTTGTCGTTTATGAATAAAACAAAAATCAATGGACCTAATATACTCCCCTGAGGAACCCCAGAGGAGGCTATAAAAGGTTCTGAAGTTGTTCCATCTATGGTGACAACACATCGTCTGTTACTTAAGTAAGACTTAATCCAACGCAAAAAGTCGGAATGAAAATCCAAACATGCTAACTTGCTAACTACTATCGAGTGTGAAACTTTATCGAAAGCCTTTGAGAAATCTGTGTAAACACAATCAACTTGATATCCACTAGAAAACGATGCAATGCAGTACTCAGTAAAAACAGCTAGATTGTAGAGCGACTAGAAACAAAGTCATGCTGATTGGGTGAAATTAAGCCCTTAGTTGCAAAATACATTTTTTCTACCACAATACTTTTAAAGAGTTTTGACACCAAAGATAACTATTATATTGCCCGATAATTACATACGTCACTTTTATTCCCACTCTTAAAAAGAGGGTCAGTAGAAGTCATCTTCCAATCATCAATAAATACCCCAGAAGCTAGTCATTTATTAAATATCAGTTTCAATTGGAAAATTAAAGAGGGACAGTTTCTCAATAATACACCTGCCAAACCATCAATGTCAGCTTTTACAGACGGTTTCAGTTTCGAAATGCCACTCGCAACGTCATTAAACGACAAGCTTAAAGACCCAAAATTAAGAGAATAACTCGCCGCAAAATCCCAATGTGGTCATCAGAACTAAAGTTAGAGCTGAAGAATTCCGCAAACAGGCATGTCACATGTACTGGACATCGAGCAAATTTGTCATGAAAGAAAACAGCTGAAGGTATGCTGGAACTAGATTTCTTCGACTTAATAAAGTGCCAAAAAGTCTTTGGGTTAGATTTTATATTTGATTCAACATTAAGGCTGCATTTCTTTATTCATTCTGAAGGTTTGGAATAAACTTTTTTGTTTATTTATTCTTTAGAACGTTCCTGATGATATGTTGACGTATATTTCAAACGCATTCTGTTTATTCCGGCTGTGAAATGGGATTATCCGGAATGTATAAAGAAACGCAGCCTAAGTATGTAATTTCTATAAAGGAATTTATCTAAACAATTAAATTTCTTTAGATGTTTTTGATAATGAGAAAAGAAGATCTGGTTTCCCGTTTTCTTGAGCTTTTAAAGAATTTATTCTTTAGATTCTTTAACCTTTTTAATTCATAATTATACCAAGGTAGCATATAACTCCTTTTTTTTAATAACTGGTATATTGCTTACACAGAACTGATGCACGATAGTTTCAAAAGTAGTAAAACAATTAGACACATCGGAGCTAGCCAAAACACATTCCCAATCAATATCAGATAACAAGCTATTTAATTTTGAAAAACTACAAGCTGTATAGTTAAAGCTGAGTACTTCTGCAGAAGGTTAAGTAAAAAATATATAAAACTCAAAATTTAGAACTAAAGGCACATGATGCTTATCACAACGAGAGATAGGAAAGTAACATGCCTCGATTTTACAGTTAATATTATCGCTAATAAAGATAAGATCAAGAATACGATCTAATTTATTAACAAAATTATTAATTTGCACTAAATTGAAACTTAATAAACTATCAAGCAAATATGATTCATGATAAGCTGTAACATTAGTTGGTGTGAGAACAAAATTAGAAAATGATGCGGACCATGAAATATTGGATAAATTGAAGTCACCTAAAATGCATAAATGATTATTACCCAATTTATTCAGGACTAAAGAGCTTATGTTATCAGCGTGCGCACGATAAAGATAATCATTACAATTTGGGGGAATATAAGAGACCAAAAAGAAAAGAGAGTCCTTGGAGTAGGACCCACTGACAGATATACAAATTTGATCAATTAGTGAGGCATTATTTTCANAATTTGGGGGAATATAAGAGACCAAAAAGAAAAGAGAGTCCTTGGAGTAGGACCCACTGACAGATATACAAATTTGATCAATTAGTGAGGCATTATTTTCAAGAGCAACAAAATAAGAAAGCAGCTTCCGTTGAACTGCAACAAGAACTCCTCCACCTCTTACACAGCCAGTTTTTACCGGATCACTATCTTTTCGATAAACATTGAACAGTTTCGAATCAAAAAATTCTTCATCCAGAAAATTCGGATGTAGCCACGTCTCTACAATGACGAAGATATCATTATCCAATTGAGAGCTAAGTATACGAACATGTTCTGACTTAGTTCGAAGGCGAGATATATTCTGAAAATACACCTTCAAATTCGAACTTCCACTAATAGCCTTATTATTATTTATATTACTCGATGCTGATTCTCTTCTTTATGAAGAAAAACGAAAAGGGCGCAGACTTACATTGGCAGGCCAGATATCAGGTGATAGCACCTTATTGTAAAGCGCAACAGATGCACCTAACTTAAAATTAACCCGCTTTACATTCACAGCCGGAGTTTATTTTTTAACTAATGAATAACATGAAATAAATTTCTTATCAATACCAACATGTCTAACAATATAGTCAATGATATTGTCCGCGGTTACTGTAGGAAGGAATGACGACAAGTGAAACCATTTCTTTACTTCAACCACTTCCAAATCAGAATTAGAGCTGTTACCAGTAATAGTCAAATGTTTGCGTTTTTCGTTGTTCTCTACAATTTTCCAATCAGCTGTAGAAGTATGTATGCCAACAGAACCTGAGAACGAAGATGACGTAGACGAAAGTGCAGAAGTAGCATAAGTCGAAGAGGTAGATGCAGTCGTATTATCAACAGCAACAGCCTGAGAACTGCATAGCTTTGGAAGAGTATTCTCCGTCTGAGAACCNTCAACAGAACCTGAGAACGAAGATGACGTAGGCGAAAGTGCAGAAGTAGCATAAGTCGAAGAGGTAGATGCAGTCGTATTATCAACAGCAACAGCCTGAGAACTGCATAGCTTTGGAAGAGTATTCTCCGTCTGAGAACCGACTTTAGCAGGTAGCTGAGTGTTAGCATCATCATCAGTTGGCACGGTCGTTGCTTTTGTCACGAAATTCGTACGTGCCAACAAGGGCTTATCAGCAACAACAGCAAGCATAGATGAGCGATGGTCGTCAGAAAAAGCCGAATTATCCAAAGCAGTGACACCAGGCGACAGCACATCAGCATCAGNCCAACAGAACCTGAGAACGAAGATGACGTAGACGAAAGTGCAGAAGTAGCATAAGTCGAAGAGGTAGATGCAGTCGTATTATCAACAGCAACAGCCTGAGAACTGCATAGCTTTGGAAGAGTATTCTCCGTCTGAGAACCGACTTTAGCAGGTAGCTGAGTGTTAGCATCATCATCAGTTGGCACGGTCGTTGCTTTTGTCACGAAATTCGTACGTGCCAACAAGGGCTTATCAGCAACAACAGCAAGCATAGATGAGCGATGGTCGTCAGAAAAAGCCGAATTATCCAAAGCAGTGACACCAGGCGACAGCACATCAGCATCAGCAGCCGAGACAAAGACAGACGCAGCACTAACAATTTATGTTCGTCACTTATCAATTTTGCAATCGAACGTTTAAGATCACTGACCTCACTAGTAAAGCAAGCAATAGCCGAAACTAAATTCGATGTTGAGCTAAAGCAATTGTTTCAGTTGAAAACAATGTTTTTATTATTTGCAAGAATGTCGGATACTTCTTTGCTATCAACTTTAGCACAAATTTTATGAAATTTACTTTTGCACACTTGGCATGATATTTCATAGCCAACACGTAAAGATTTCGAGCACTTAGAGCACGTTAAAATATCCATAGCGAGAGCTAAATAAAAACACGTCTAAACACTATGACGCTTTCTACTACTACGAGACTGCTTCGAGATTCCTCGGATTTATATCGGTATCTTCGGGAGTACTTCGGGATTTTTCGGCTATTCCGGAATTGTTTGGACTTTATCGGCAGTTTCGGGATCTTGGAGTTTTCCGGGGATTCTGGAGACTATTCCAAGTTTTTCGAAACTAATTCGAGATTTTCGGAACCTTGGGTTTTTTTGGGACCAATTCGGAATTTTCGGGACTATTTCGGGGTTTACGAAGCTATTTAAAAGTTTTCGGGGATCTCGGGAATATATCGGGATTTTTGGGATTTTTTTTTCGTATTTTTGAACTATTTCGGGATTTTCTGGACTATTCCGGGTTTTTCGAGACTACTTCGCGATTTTCGGCGTCCTCGGGTTTATATCGGTATCTTCGGGACTATTTCGCAATTTTTCTACTATTTCAGGATTTTCCAGACTTCTTCGGTATTTGCGGGACTAATTCGGTGTTTTGGGAACTGTCCGGAGTTTTTCGAGACTTTCGTAGTTCTCGGGACCATACCGGGATCTCTTCTGGATTTTTGGAACTGTTTCGGAATTTCGGAGACATTTTGTCTGAAGACAGGACTAATCCTGGAAAATCAGGACGTCTGGCAGTCCCAAAATTTCGCAAAATAGCCCAAAAATTACGAAGTAGTCCCGAAGATCCCGATATTGACGAGAACCCCGAAAATCTCGAAGTAATCTCCAAAAATCAGAAATAGTCCCAAAAATCCCGATAAATTCCCGAGAACCCCGAAAATCTCGAAAGAAGTCGCAAAAATATTGAACTAGTCCCGAAGATCTTGATTTAGAGCCGAGAGTACCGAAAATCTCCAAGTAGTCTCGAAAAACCCGGAATAGTCCTGAAAATCCCAAAGAAATCTCGAAATAGTCCAACAATTCCAAAATAGTCCCAAAAATTTTGACATATTATCGAGAACCCCGAAAATATCGAAGTTGTCTTGAAAAACCCGATATAGTCCAGAAAATCCCGAAGAATTCTCGGAAATCCTGAAATAGTCAAAAATCCCGAGAACCCCCGAGAGAAAATCTCGAGGAAGTCACGCAAAACCCGAAATAGTTCCAACAATACGGAATTACCCCCAAAAATTTCGATATATTCCCGAGAACCCCGAAAATATCGAAATAGTCCCAAAAATTCCCTTATAACTTGTGTATAGTTGAACTAAATTACACTTCAATTACCTGGCAACCCTCTTGAGTATATTTGTATACTGAAACATTCTTAGACCTCTATCGTTTGACACCCATACATTTAAAACAGGTGGAAACCCATTTTAAAAACCTCAAAAATAGTCTGGCTGCTCAAAGTAAAGCTCTCTACTCACTTTTGCTAGACACCCATGTTTTAATATTTCACATACCTAAGTAACTTCTACATAATTTAATTACTTCAGATTTATAAATTAGGTGAGAACCCTCATTAAAATATTTACAAACTAAAACCTCCTTAAACCTCCCTCGCCCAACACCCATACTGTCACGAATATTTTACATATCTAATTTCAATAATTGAAATTAAATTTGATTTTTTTAAACTGGTGGAAAACCCTTATATGTAATAAAAAATAAAAACTTTTCAAAACCATTTAGATTTATACCCATATTGTACTAATTAATTCATTATTTTTTAATTGGTATTTAAATTTTTGAAAGGTGGCAACTCTTTTCGAAAAAGTAAAACCTTATAGCACTTTTACAACCCGAGCCCTTTCATTTGACACCTCATTTTTTAAAATCGAATGATCGGTGCAGATCTAGTGACCTGGACAAAAAATCCCTTCACGTATTATATATATGTGTACATATATAGATAATTAAATAAGTACATACTTATGTTCATGCTTATATGCATACATATGTGGACTTTATTATTATATTTTCTAATAGTTCATACACAATTAATATCTATATACGACATGAACATTTACCACGACTGTCGACCTGGTAAAGTGATCAAGAAAGAATGAATAAATGAAAAATTATGCGTTATTCAGTATTACTTGAATGATGAATAAAAATGTATTCATCATTCGAAAGTGCTTGAATGAAGAATAAAAATTTATTCGTTATTTGAAATAACTTTAATGATGAATAAAAAATTATTCATCATTCGAAATTGCTTGAATGAAGAATAAAAATTTATTCGTTATTTGAAATTACTTGAATGATGAATACAAATTTATTCATCATTCGAAAGTGCTTGAATGAAGAATAAAAGATTATTCTTATTTGAAATTACTTGAATGATGAATGAAACTTTATTCATCATTCGAAAGTGCTTGAATGAAGAAAATAAATTTATTCGTCATTCAAAAATGTTGAAATGATGAATGAAAACTTATTCTTATTTTTTTTTTTATTCAATTATTTATTTTCCTGATTACGCCCATCCCTGCTTCTAAGCATAAGCTACAAGGTCTTATCGAGCGTATTGTGTGAAAGACTGAAGCCCACCGTCAATGAACTGATTGGGCCTTATCAGTGTGGCTTTAGGCCTGGAAAATCTACCATAGACCAATACGCCAAATCTTGGAAAATACCCGGGACAAAAGGTTCGACACTAAACATCTATTTGTCGACTTCAAAGCCGCTTTCAACAGCACTAACGCCGCTATGTCTGAATTTGGCATCCCCTCGAAACTCATATGGCTGTGTCAAGTGACGTTGAGCAATACCACCAGCTCCGTCCGTTCGCGATTAAACGGGGTTTCAGACATGGCGACTCCCTTTCATGTGACTTCTTTAATCTGATGTTGGAGAAGATAATAAGAGCTGCCGACCTGAACCGCTCAGGACCAATTTACTACAAGAGCGTGCAATTGCTGGCTTATGCCGATGACATCGACATCATCGGTAACAAAAACCGCGAAGTCTGCTCTGCCTTTTCTAAGTTGGATAAGGAAGCAAAGCAAATGGGTTAGCGAGGACAAGACGAAGTATCTCCCATCATCAAACAAACAGTCAGCCCATTCGCGCCCTGGCAACCACTTCACCATTTACAGTTATAATTTTGAGAAAGTAGAGAATTTCGTTTAGATGGGAACTAGCATTAACACCGATAATAATGTCAGCACGGAAATCCAACGCAGAATCACTCTTGCCAACAAGTGCTACTTTGGACTGAGTAGGCAATTCAACAGTAAAGTCATCTCTCGATGTACGAAAACCACACTCTATAACAATGACAACATCCGATGAGGCGGCTCTTGGAGAATTCGAGAGAAGGATATTGCGAAAGATTTACGGGCATTTACATATTGGCGATGGCGAGTACCGCAGATGATGGAACGATAAGCTTTACAACGACATGGACATAGTGCAGCGAATTAATATACAGCGGCTCCGGTGGCTTGGCCATGTCGCTCGAATGGGCAGCGACGCTCCAGCTCTGAAAGTATTCAACTCGGCTGGTGGTAGCTGAGGAAGAGGAAGGCCCCCACTGAGATGGAAAGACCAGGTGTAGAAGGACTTGGCTTCACTTGGCATTTCGAATTGGCGTCAGTTGGCACAGAAACAAACGACTAGCGTGCTTATATTGAATTCGGCCGAAACCGCTTAGAGGGTTACTGCACCAAATAAGAAGAAGAAGAGCTTGTTTACAGTAACTTTCTGGTTGCCGAACTGCCAAATTTCGATTATCGATAACTGTACAATAACTCACGATTAAGGCATCTAGTACCGGGACTCGGGATCCCGAATCCCGAAAGTCCGGAGCCCTCTTTGAGTCCCGAAAACCAGGGATCAAGCCCTCGGGATCCCGGTATATAATTTAATTTACGGCCAAATTAAATAAAACGACATTCAGACACTGTAATGGCATAAAAGAATTATAAAATGCAACCCTACAAATAATTAAATATATATATGTATATAGCATAAATGAGGCATTCTTTTTTATATCGGATACTAAATATGGTGTCACAATTTCGATTTGTTTCAGATTTTTCCTTTTTTCTTCGGATATATGATCTATCAAATTTTGGATCTTTTCGAGATTCTGACTAAATACTAACTCAAATAGTTATATCAAGGGTTTTGTGCATCGTACAGACTTCATTGCTGACTCTCACAAAATAAACCAGCTCGTCATAAAAAAAAAATTATAAAAACAGTTCATGAAAAACTCCCATTTTTTGGAACATGCTTTTTATAGAGAATTAAACAAGGATTACGATAGTGTAATTTTAAATCCCAAATTTACTTGTCTTTACTATGCAAATCAACTTAAAAAAGTTCAAAGTTAATAGATAAGTTAACTTCAGGACAATCATAACCATCATATTAGGGACACGATATCGAACCGAAAGTATCGATATGGTACTCATTTAAAGTATCGCTGGAAAAATATCGGGTACCCATTAATATCGGAACAAAAAGACTCGGTATCGCAAATATCGATACCAACATAAAAAAAAAGAAAATATCTGAGAAAGTGGTTAGAAACCTCCGAGCGTATTTCTGCCATGAAAAACAGCTTCTCATAAAAACGCCCTTTGTGGCACAACATCAAGGCGCACGCAACAAATCGGAGGAGAAGCTCGGCCAAACGCTAATATATTTTGTAAGCGCCAATCTATTATTTTTACACGTAGAGTTTGAGGTGTTGACTTAAAACACCGATATTCAGATAAGTCTTGAAAGCAATTTTTTCGCATTCTCTTTTGTGTTTTCTATTTGCTTCCAGACGCGTCACCTTTTATTGAATTCTAGTTCGTACTTCTTTAAATGGGAGGTATCTGCAATCCTCCCCTTTCTTCTCACCTCCTTCGCCTTGGAACGAGCAGACTTGAAAGCAAGACTTGACGTGTCTTAAAGCTGACTTATTTGATTTTATGGCATTCGATACGATACTAGGATTCTGGTACTCGATTCCAAAAAATATCGTTTTAAAACTATCGAGTAAAAAATATTGGTATCGAATGCCAAAATTATCGATATGGTATCGTATCGAAGTTCGTGTCCCTACATCATATAGAAAGCCCGTTTCTTTATATTCAAAAGATGAAGTCTCTACGATGAGTAGAGCCCGAGATATAACGATTTCAAGAAGTACATGAATGGCCAGAATCACGAAAAAATTCGAACTTTGACAGATCGTATCACTGAAGAAAAAAATAAAAAAAAATCCTCGAAAACGTGTTAGCTTATTTTATGCATAGAACCCATTTCCGTCCGACTTGTATCCCTGCAGTGAAATCCCAAACTAGTCAGGAAAATTACTAATTTACAACTAGAATTTCCTGACTGAAACTGAACTAGTTCGAATATGACCAGACTTGTACCAAGTACAAAACGGTTTATTCATGCCCGGTTTTATTTGACTTCGACAGTTTAATACAACAAAGTACACAAAATTGTATAACTTTTATTTGGGTATATTGTAAACCATTAAAGCGAGAACATATTCAATTATACCAGACCTGTTAAATAATGATTAATAATCATAATTATTATTATTATTAATTAAAGCATGTTTTTACCGTTCAATGATTAAATACCAATATTAGCAGTTTTGTAATGATTAATATTTAATTAAAAATTGTCAATTAATTCTGTAATTTTAATTGCATGATTATTTTGTTATTTTTATCACTATCAACTATTTTTGACATTTTACGAACGATTAATATAATTATTTGATTAGTTTCAATTATCCATCAACTAGTCAAAGTACATCTAGACAAAAATTAAGAATATTTAATAACTGCTTGAATTATTTATTTATTGTATTCTTATCCAAATTCTCAAATTTTAAACATTAATCATTACTTTTATAAAAATTTTAAAAGAAAAGACTGAAATGTACAAAGTTAATGAATTTTATTTATTTTAATGAAAACTTTTATTTTTATTTTAGTTCACTCAAAAACGAACTATGTATGTATTCATTTTATTTTTAACTAAAATATTCTCTTTTGCATATTCAATATTATTATAAAAGATAAAAATATTGTATTTATTGTACTTGAAACCTTTTACTTTTAATAAAATTTAATGAAAAATGCATTTAAATTTATGTTCGAAAGTTTGAAATGCTTATGAATTTATTTTTGCTTTTAATTAACTCAAAAAATTTAACACGAATTAATGGCAAATCTAAGACTGCTAAATAAAAATGCGTAATGTATTAAAGTGTACTTCATGATACAATAATTTTCGGAAGGTAGTTTCACTTCAAATTTTTTTACATAAACCGTGTCTGTGAAAAACTCGAAATGTGGCCACTGCTACGATATAGAACTTAGGGATTTTTGCTTGTTATTTTAGATATTTTTACAGAACATGTAAAGATTTATATATATCATAGTTGATCATTTCATTTTTAAGATTCATATACGTAATTCAAATATAAATTTTTGCCACTGATAATCGCATGAATAAATATCGTCAAAACGAAAATGTGACGACAATATTTTCTATATATATTTTATAATTTTTAAATGAAGAAAATTATTAAAAAATATTAGTAAATTGTATACTTATGTATATGTTTGGCTTTCCTTTGTTTTATTTTTCCAACACATAGAAGTGAAACTAACTTCTATTGTATCATGGTTAACATCAAAAGTTTTTTTATTGTATATTCATGAATTAATTTTAATTTTTGACTTCCCAAGTAATGTTTTTGGTCCATAATTGGACTAGTGTTTTTCTGCCTTTTTTGAACTAGTATGAATCTGGTATATTTCTGACCGAAATCTGACAAATGCTATCTCGTAGGACATCCCCATGTTAAAAATACCAGTTGATTGCATGCACATAGTTCACAACTAGTACATTTGACTACAGGGATTTTGTGGCATACTAATATTACTACACATATGTGTATATGTATAAATAATATATGTAAGGGTAAAAATAATCTCTTAGTTTTTACTTTTTGTAAAAATGATATAAAATAAAGACATTTATATTTCTTTGCTTAAAACACAAATTTATTTTTATTTCTAGTATTCGCACTAAAGCAAGACTACAAAACTAGTTTGTTAGCATATTTTAATTAATGGTAATAATATCTTGAAATATCCCGAGATCCCGGGATTACCAATTTTAGGTCCCGAAATCCCGGGATCCACAAAATCATCCGGGTTTGGATGCCTTACTCACGATATTTGCAATCGTAATACAAATTTTCTTTCCTTAATTTTCTTACCCATTAAATTATTATATAAAAAGGTCATCTCTAAAATAAGAAAAGTATCAGGAACTCACTTTGAAGGTAATCCAATTCCTAAGGGGCTTGAAATTTAGTGCGGTCAAATTTGCCCTGCAGCGCGTGGATTATGCAGCTCGAGCAAGACCACCTCGTGATTTCTACATTAATAAGAATATCACGGGGTGTATAGCACTTCCCTCCTCCAACTGTACGCACACTAGCGGATATTACCCCTTAAGGGGAGAAACCCGAAATTTTGCGGAAACTGGTATTCCCATGTAATAAGGACATGCCCTAGATTTTATGTCACAGGTGCCATACATACATAAGTATAACTAAATCAATATATATAACTTTCACCTTAACTAGTAAAACGGCAATTCGTAAATCTCCTCGTAGCGACGAGGTCAAAGCATTTAGCATTACTATTTTCTTTTTTCATATAAATCGTTTCATTTTGAATTGCATATCGTACCTAATATAGGTAAACATAATAATAATAATACATATAAGTATATACCTCTGTGTGCATAGAAATATATGTATATATAGAAGGCACTTAAACTTTAAATTTATAGAATTAAGATTCTAAACTGAGAGCAAAGAAAAAAATCAAGATAAGAAATTAGAACTTAAATAGTCTGAAGATTTTTGTAATAGTGAAGTAATGGCCGTGGAGCAATAAAATGAGCATGATTAGTGAATGAATCAGAAAAGGTACAATCATTCTGAAAATCGTACATAAACAGTATAGCTTAATATACAACAACATACCTGATCGGCGCTAAGCTTGTAGGCTTTCATCGTTGCAGCGCACCACCGGAGTAAAATATAAGTTTTTTTTCTTATTACTACTCTCCTCCTTTACTAAATGTGTACTATTTATTTAGTGATAGCATTTTGTAATTGCTCATATATATACTATATATAAAATTAAAACCCAAAAAAATGTGAGATCAAAACAGCCAATGTACTGGTCGATTTCTGTGATTCAAGTTTTAAAATGGCTTATTTCCACCACAGTAGGTATTTGTAAAATGAAATTTAAATAATAAGTATGCTTAATTAAAGTATTGAGTTGATCAACATTACCGCACGCATTGCTAGACCATTTGCCTTTCTCGCGTTTGTGTTTAGAGAGCATCAACAAACAACATACATAATTTTCTCTATTCACTTCTCTTTTTATATTCAGTTCGCACAGCGCAAAAATAAATAAATAAAATGAAATACAACTTTTTAACATACAACGCTTTTATAAATGGACTTTTAATTTTGGAATTTTAGCAAAAGTCTTTATAAACAATTAATGACATTGAAAACGAAAAACGTGGAGCGCATGCAGTACAAAGCATTCGATTTCATTGACAATAGTCAAACTACATAACATTCTACAGCGAAAGTACAAATTTGAGATCGATTTTAAGCGGTCGTTATTCATATGCCCACATACATACATATGTTACTTTTCATATCAATTAAAGTGTATTACATGCGCTCCACGCTTTTCATTTTCAATGTAATTTATTGTTTATTATGACTTTTGCTAAAATTTCAAATCAAAAGTTATCAAAACAAATTCTGTGGGACTGAGAAATATTATNTTCATATACCCACATACATACATACATATATTACTTTTCATATCAATTAAAGTGTATTACATGCGCTCCACGCTTTTCATTTTCAATGTAATTTATTGTTTATTATGACTTTTGCTAAAATTTCAAAATCAAAAGTTATCAAAACAAATTCTATGGGACTGAGAAATATTATTTTCTACTTTTTAGTCCATTTATAAAAGCGTTGTATATTAAAAAGTTTTTTTT
>NW_016158741.1:58108-84099 GCF_001687245.7 Rhagoletis zephyria
TAATGACTTTTGCTAAAATTTCAAAATCAAAAGTTATCAAAACAAATTCTGTGGGACTGAGAAATATTATTTTCTACCTTTTAGTCCATTTATAAAAGCGTTGTATGTTAAAAAGTTTTTTTTTAACTTTATTTATTTTCTACTTTTTAGTCTTGTCTGTACAAAATTTTGCAATAAATATTAAAATAATTCAACTTGCAGTGTAAGAGAACAGAAGACTATGCAAGCACAATGTTGTTTGCTCTCATTTATGTAGTATAAACATACATATGTACATACATACATATAGCAGCAGTTTATTACATTTAAAGAAATGGCGTGTCGTCCATTTCCGCTGTGACGTATATAAATAGTGCATATAGTGCATTTAGGTGACATATTTACCTTCTTCTGGCGGGGCGACATCTAGAGTCTTCTAATTGTATCTCCTTGATATGATGCCTACAACGAGGTTGATATCTAGACTAGGTTGATATCTAGAATTTTCCATAAATAGCTTTGCTACATTTATAGTAGGTGCATTCTTTTGCAACCTAGCTATAAAAGAACACTCGCTTAAATGACGAAATATACGCAAAGCAACAACACAAACTCGGCTATTTATATATATTACGCAAATACCTCGCATAATTACTCATTTAAATTGGTTTTTATATCTAAATCCCGTTAAACTAATCACATTTTCTTGCAAGCTACCAACAGGGTTGCTTAAGTAGCTAAAAAGAAATTTTACCCGAGTCGAGCGTTCTTTTGTCGCTGGCTTAAAAAAAAAATGCAGCTAGTATAAATGGTGGTCTGGACATACAACATTCAAAGCGGCCTGGACATACAACATTGCGAGTTGATAAAAGCGCTGTAAAAACGTGGAGCGCATGCAATACAAAGCATTTGATTTAATTGGCAATATTCAAACAACATACATAACATATACCTAAAATTTCTACAGCGAAAGTACAAATTGGAGATCGTTTTTAAGCAGTCGTTATTAATATACTCACATACATAGATATGTATATTACTCTTCAATTTCAAATCCGGCTTGTTATATGAGCCCCACACTTTTCATTTTCAATCTCATAAATTGTTTATAATGACTTGCTAAAAATTTCAAAATCAAAAGTTACCAAAACAAGTTCTATGGGACTGAGAAATTTTATTTTCTAATTTTAGCCCATTTATAAAAGCGTGGTATATTATAATGTTTTTTTTTTTTTTAATATATTTTACACTTTTAGTCTTGTCTGTATAAAATTTTGCAATAAATACTAAAATAATTCAACTTGCAGTGAAAAGAGAACAGAAGACTATGCAAGCAAAATGTTGTTTGCTCACATTTAGTATATGCCTACATATGTACATACATACATATAGCAGCAATTCGGTTAGGTTAGGTTATGGTGGGAGACCCGCAAAGGGGACTCACTTAGACATTTGGTTGTCCATTGTGATACCACATTACATAAGGTAGAAATTCATTTGAACGGTAACTGCGTAAAAACAAAAACAAAAATTTGAGAAGCGCTGGATGCTCATAATAAATTTCTTCAAACAGCTGATGGCCACTTCGGAGAGTCCCTCAGGAGTGTCGATGAAATGCGCACCGAGATACTTAAACCGTAATCTAGCGAATGCCGGGCAGTTGAGTAGGAAGTGCTGAGATGATTCCACCTCGCCTTCCAGGCAACTGCGGCAGTACCGATCTGTGATGATATTGAGTCGCACCACGTGGGTTCCCATTGGACAGTGTCCGGTCAGTACACCTGTGAAAATCGAGAGGTGACGCTTATCCAGCTGCAGTAGCTCTCTTGACCGCCCGCGGTCGACAACCGGCCAGAAGGACCTTGCAACTTTGCAAGTCGTGGTTTTTTCCCAGCGCTCGCTGAGCCGACCGGAAGCCCATCTGTCCAAAAGCAGGCCACAGGTTGTCAACGAGACTCCAATGCCCTCCCTGTCCGAGGTGATGGCTTCAAGGGTGCCCTGCCTGGCCAGTTCATCAGCCCTGCAATTTCCCGCGATATCTCTGTGCCCGGGGTCCAAATCAGCTTGATCTGGAAGTATTCCGAGGCAGTTGAGAGAGAGGCCAGGCATTCCCCGACCAGTTCTGAACACACCCTTAACGATGCCAGCGCCCTGATTGCCGCTTGGCTATCAGTGTATATATTTACCCTCCTTGTTGACAGTACGTTGGTGCTTAGCCAATCGGCTGCCTCTTTTATAGCGGCCACCTCTGCCTGAAAGACGCTGCAGAGATCCGGCAGTCTGAAAGTAAGATCCACTGAGAGCTCGTGACAGTAGACACCTCCTCCAACTCTCCCTTCCAGCTTCGATCCGTCCGTAAAGATGATTGGACCTCTTGTCCAGAGACTACCCTCCTTCCATTCATCCCTTGAGGGTATGGGCGTGGAAAAGGATCCTTTAGGGGCCAGCCTCGGGTGACTCTGGTCCATTTCTTTCGCCACGAAGTTGAAGCTTTCGAGAATCGTCGAGTGCCCGTGCGCTGGACTGAAAGAGAACCCAGAGCTTTTGAGCCTAATGGCTGAGCAAACCGCCGCTACTTTGCCCGAAATGTCGACAGGTGCGACATTCTTTGTTTTTAAGAGACTCCTCTATGATTTTGATGATGGAGTGCATGGCAGATTCCACGGATCTACCTTTCAGGTAGGCGTGCTGAGAGGGACTAAAATGCTCTCGAGGAATCCTGTTTCTTATGTGCAGGTCAATCAGTCTCTCAAAAGTCTTCAATTAGAAAGATGAGAGACTGATTGGTCTGAAGTCCCTCGGGGATACATGAGAGTTCTTTTCTGCTTTGGGGATGAACGTGACCCTTACGCACCTCCAAGCCCCCGGGATGTACCCTCTTTCTAGGCAGCTCGCATAGATAGAGGTGAGCCAGCGCACACGAGACCTCCATCCAGTCCAAGGCACTTGAAGGGCTTGAAAGAGTCGATTTCCCAGAGCAGTCGGCGCCGGTGGGTTCACATGGTGCAGAATTTTCCGGGAAATGGGTATCAAAGAGTAGCTTAAGCGATTCCTCTCCACTCATCGCCCAGTTGCCCTCTTCGTCCCTCAGGTATACCTCGCAAGGATTCACCTAAATCGAGATGATTCATTACAACCTTCTACGGCTTCGCAGAAGTTTATCAATGACTCGGTTTTGGCCTTTCTTATCTCGGACTTATAGATGCCCAGTCCGATCTTATAGAGTTCCCAGTCGGAGTGTTGTCCACTTCCAGGCTTTATGGAATAGGCGTCTACTCGTCGCCCTAAGTTCTGAGAGTTGCACCGTCCACCATTTTGGTCGTACTTTGCCCCAGGCCTACTCAGCGGGCATTAGATTTCGATGACACTCCTACAAGCTGATGTAAACTTATCCACCATAACATCAATCTAGGCTTTGGTGCTTAAGCTCTCCTGGGGAGCCTCTGGGAGTAGTTTCCGAAGTTTTTTACTATAGAGGTCCCAGTTTGTTCTCCTAAGGTTCCTAAAGGGGATACTTTTGGGACGATCTTCGTTCAGAAAAAACTGGATATACTTATATTCCGGAAAGGAGTGATCATTAAGAACCCTCCAGTCGGAAAGGCGGGATATTACAGAAGACGAGGCTAGGGTGAGGTCAAGGACCTCTTTCCTTGCCGCGGTGATAAAGGTCGGTTAGTTTCCTCTATTACAGATACATAAGACTTCACTTAGAATATAATCAAAAAGTGACTCACCCCTTACATTGATATCTGAGCTTCCCCATCACGAGTGTCGTAAATTTGCATCCGATCAAATAATTACGTTGCCTTCCGTCACCTCGCTTCAGCTCTGGCTTCACGTAGCAGTAATGGAGGTGGTTCCACCTCGTCAACATGAGCCATGTATGCGGATATAATCCAAAGCTTTCTGGTACCGCTATCCAGGCTGACAGTCACAATGTCCTCGTTGCTGAAATTAGGTAGAATTTGAATTCGTTTCTGATGAGCATGCAGGATCTTGGTCTACCTGCTAGATTCTGAACCATCAGCTTGAAATTAGGCGTCCTGGTCCCAGAGATACCGCTACTGCTTAGCCACGGCGGCTNAGTGACTCACCCCTTACATTGATATCTGAGCTTCCCCATCACGAGTGTCGTAAATTTGCATCCGATCAAATAATTACGTTGCCTTCCGTCACCTCGCTTCAGCTCTGGCTTCACGTAGCAGTAATGGAGGTGGTTCCACCTCGTCAACATGAGCCATGTATGCGGATATAATCCAAAGCTTTCTGGTACCGCTATCCAGGCTGACAGTCACAATGTCCTCGTTGCTGAAATTAGGTAGAATTTGAATTCGTTTCTGATGAGCATGCAGGATCTTGGTCTACCTGCTAGATTCTGAACCATCAGCTTGAAATTAGGCGTCCTGGTCCCAGAGATACCGCTACTGCTTAGCCACGGCGGCTCCACCTTGCTCAAGGTGGATAAGGAGATTTGCGAATGCCGCCTTAGAGTGTTGGAGGTTTATTTGCAGGATCTTCATCCTCCAAAGTCCACTCCAGCCACGCCAGTTCGACGTCCTCATTTACTGAGGCTAAGAGCCTCTCTTTCTCCGCCCTGTCGTAGAACCGTCCGATGCTGACGATGGATCCCTCCGTTTCAGCACTTTCAGCCCCCGACATGACGGATTCTACCTCCATACTCATGGGGGCTTCCTCCGCCGCGGGCTCACGTGTTTCCGGCTTCTCAGGAGGTTGAGAGCCATCACCTCTGGAATCGGATTGGTAGAACCTAAGGACTACCCTTTCGAATCCTTAGGTGATGACTCCCTCAAATCTGACAACCCTCCAGTTGTGCGTGGGCAGATGCGGGTTGCAGTAACGGAGGATTTCCTCAATCTCCTGCGGTGCGGAGGGCTCGGGGGGGAGCCAGACACGGTCCCGCGGGCGGGCACGAAGATCCTTTTCGTCCGCGGCTTCCAGCTTGGCGCCCTCCCAAACCTCCCCCACCAGAGACACTGCAGACTTGTAATNGCTTTCCGTCACCTCGCTTCAGCTATGGCTTCACGTAGCAGTAATGGAGGTGGTTCCACCTCGTCAACATGAGCCATGTATGCGGATATAATCCAAAGCTTTCTGGTACCGCTATCCAGGCTGACAGTCACAATGTCCTCGTTGCTGAAATTAGGTAGAATTTGAATTCGTTTCTGATGAGCATGCAGGATCTTGGTCTACCTGCTAGATTCTGAACCATCAGCTTGAAATTAGGCGTCCTGGTCCCGGAGATACCGCTACTGCTTAGCCACGGCGGCTCCACCTTGCTCAAGGTGGATAAGGAGATTTGCGAATGCCGCCTTAGAGTGTTGGAGGTTTATTTGCAGGATCTTCATCCTCCAAAGTCCACTCCAGCCACGCCAGTTCGACGTCCTCATTTACTGAGGCTAAGAGCCTCTCTTTCTCCACCCTGTCGTAGAACCGTCCGATGCTGACGATGGATCCCTCCGTTTCAGCACTTTCAGCCCCCGACATGACGGATTCTACCTCCATACTCATGGGGGCTTCCTCCGCCGCGGGCTCACGTGTTTCCGGCTTCTCAGGAGGTTGAGAGCCATCACCTCTGGAATCGGATTGGTAGAACCTAAGGACTACCCTTTCGAATCCTTAGGTGATGACTCCCTCAAATCTGACAACCCTCCAGTTGTGCGTGGGCAGATGCGGGTTGCAGTAACGGAGGATTTCCTCAATCTCCTGCGGTGCGGAGGGCTCGGGGGGGAGCCAGACACGGTCCCGCGGGCGGGCACGAAGATCCTTTTCGCCCGCGGCTTCCAGCTTGGCGCCCTCCCAAACCTCCCCCACCAGAGACACTGCAGACTTGTAATAATGCTGACCGCTCGTCGGCGCATACAATTCTTTTGTGGATGCCATGATGCCATCCACCATCCTCACAGCGCGGAGGTAGACCAGGGTTTCCTCTGACCACCTTCAGAAAGACAGTTTTCCCTGGATATGGTGCCATCTTCTCCGCCTCGATCGAGGACCCCCAGGGTGGTTGATCCAGCCTGCTTAGCGATTTCGCTGAACAGAGCAGGTGCAACCCCATTCCTGGGTCTTTTTGCGTGGGAGCCTTCTTGAGACCTTTGTTTCTTAGGACCCGTAGGAGGCGCACTCCAGTCTCCTTTCGTCAGGTTCTTAGCCTTCTCATCCAGGCCACACAGCATCTCTTTGGCCAACTCGAGCGTTTTAAAATATTTATCAGTAAGCTGAGATGCATCTTGACCGCCATAGCGCTCCAAAATCTTGGTAGCCATGCGCCTGTTGGAGAAATCCTTTCGGCCCGACGTTATTTGCCGTTTAGGCATTCCCGAAGGCTTCTTGTGGGGAGCCTTCAAGGACAGACTCCAAAGACTGGGAGAGGAGCCCGCGCTGGTGCTGGCGATTCCATCTAGCACCCCCCTTAATCGCTCTCTCAGTCCGGCCCCTTGCCTAGAGACCCCCACGGAGTCCGGTTCCGGCACTCCTGCCCTCCCAGTGGCGACGGCACCTGCCCCCCAGAAGCATTTAAGTGCGTCGGCTTCGACGCGTTCTTAGCCCCCGAGCGACTATCCGTTAAGGATCTCCCACAGGTAAAAATTGTAGAACGAGGCGGTTTCGCCTCGGATACCGCAGGTGGTGCTGTAGCCCCCCCGATGAGCCGGCTTTGGGGTTCGGCTCCGACTCTCCGCCACCACTCGAAAGCTTATTTTTCTGTTGGTTTTTTGATTTTTGTGTTTTCATTATCTTTCATATTTTGTTGGGTCCCACTCAGAGCTGCTATCCAAAACCCGAGTGTGTAGTCGCCTTTAAATGGTCCCATACCTACCTCTGAACAAGACTATGGCGAGGGTTGACCCATGCCCTTATGGGGTCATGACTTCAGAGCCGACCAGCGCAAAGACGGGAGTCATCTCAATTGCACCTACACCACCAACTTAACGGCGTCGGGAATTGGAACGCACCCTGAGGCCTGCCAGGTTTTAACGGGACAGGGGCAGTTGCGGCATTTGCCCACCAGCCATTTCTACTGAGTGTCCCCCGAGCATACTCAGGTGGTAGAATACCACAACCACCAGCTCAGGGATCGACAAATCCAAAACGTTTTCAGAATCGCAGTCAGAGGACGAAGCCAGGGTCGTTACCATTCAGGTTAAGAGGCCGTGGAGGCCGCAGGCCATTTGGCGTAACCCGGGTGCACCACGCGAAGGCGACCTGCTCTTCACCCCTATAGCAGCAATTAATTTCATTTAAAGAAATAACGTGTCGTCCATCCGCATACGCATTCGCATCCGCGGATGTCTAAAATTCCACATTCGCAACATTCCTAGTACATACATAATTTCATTTAAAGAAATGGCGTGTCGTCCATTTCCGCTGTAGCGTATGTAGTGCATATTTTTAACTTCTTCTGGCGAGGCGACATCTGTATGTCTTTTAATGACACCTACGACGAGGTTGATATCTAGACTAAAAAATTCCTTTGCTATATTTATAGTATGATGGTCTGGACATACAACAATGCAAGTTGATAAAAGCGTTGTAAAAAAAAGAACCCTTGTTAGCTTCAAGCATGCGCAAAGCGAAATTTTTGTACAAGAAGTGCTGCGCCCAAAGCGAAATTTATGTATGTACAAGCAGTGCTGCGATCAAAACAAACAAACACTGTAGATCGTGTACTTCGTTTGGGAACGGTTTTTGTTTATTACAACGCTTTTATCAACTTGCAATGTTGTGTGTCCAGACAACATTCGTTGCTATAAAGCCTTTGCTTTACAAGGATCCTATAAAAAAGTCTAGTGCATAGGGCAATATCTACCTCTCAACCGACGAGGAGTGCATAGTGCGACATCTTCCTCTCAACCGACGAGGAGGAGAAGCTCGCCCAAACACTAACATATGTGTAAGCGCCAATCTATTGTTATTATTATTAATTAATTTTTAACTTTTCTTCTTTGACTGGCCAGAATGTGCACTTGAACTATATTCCAGGGACCGAAAGTAACAGTTATTTTTTTTTAACGAGTTAAACTTGGTTGATATTTTTTATTCCGAAATAAAAGTCTTTCCGGATAATAGACAAACCGCTTATCCAAACTAAACAAATTTTGTGTCATATTAAAGAGGACTGAAATAGCTTTTAAACAGAAATAACGACTGATTGTTACCACCTCTATTTATATATATATATATTTTTTATAATTTTATACTAAAGAAATTCATATACATGACCCAAGGTTTGTTCTATGGTAATTAATTAACATGTTTTATTGAAATATTTTTCAATATGTGGCTTTCCTCGTTTAGACATTTCTGTTTTAAAGCTATTTAAGCCCTCTTTCATTTGATAATAATTTGGGTACCCGGAAAGGACATTTATTTCGGAATAAAAAACATTTGGCCAAGTTTAACTCGTAAAAAAATAACTGTTGTTTTGGGTCTCTTCAGTATTCGCATTCGCTAAAGATCCGCATTGATTATTTTACGAAAATAAAATTACATTTTTAAGGTGTTTTTTTGCATAATTTGGGCCACTGAACATATCCAAAAAAGCGTAAGTCCGAAAAAACATAGGCAACACGTTTTTCGATTGAAAGCGTTTATTACAGTTAAATTAGGGTCGAATACTCGTATTTTTTTTTCAATACTACAACAATATAAGTTTTTTATATACGACAACAACAAGAAAGTTATAACACATCAAAAACTTGAACGGCAATATCTCAGAAAGCAATTTTAACAGACGCGCCCTTATTGCATCTAAATAAATCCTCAATTATTGGAGATAAAACAAAGACGAGTTGATTTTCCTGTGTATTTTTTTGTTAATATTTTAAACGCTGTGGTGTAGTGGTAAGCAGTGCGCGCTTCCACTCCGGAACGCCTGGGTTCAAACCCTGGTCAAAGCAACATCGCAAAAAATATAGAAAAAAGGTATTTTCTTAACAGCGGTCGTTCGTCGGCACGCAATGGCAAACCTCCGAGTGTATTTCTGCCATGGAAAACAGCTTCTCATAAAAATACAATCGCCGTTCGGAGTCGGCGTAAAACTGTAGGTCCCTCCGATTTGTGTGACAACATCAAGGCGCACGCCACAATTCAGAGGAGAAGCTCGGTCAAACACTAACATATGTGTAAGCGCCAATCTATTATTATTAATAAAAATCAAACACTTTTTTTTGCTAATTTTTACATTCGTAAGTTATTTTATACTGAGGTCCCGCAGACGTATACAAATACTAGGTGGCGGTGAAAATTACGTTAGCGTTCCTAAGCTGGGCTGCCAACTTGGCTCAAACCGTGCCATTTTTGGCCCTGTTTTACTTCAAATGGCACCGGAATGGCACTTTTGAAAAATAGAAATATTTCAATACATTTTTGTGAAATCCTTTGCGTGTACTTCTTTTTCTCAACTAAAAATTTCTAATTTATATAGTGTATACAACTGGTTTATCTTATTTTGGCATTGGACTTTTGTTTTAGAAATGTGATTCTAATTTGAATGCTAAATGGGAAGAATTATAATGAACGGCGCCTTTTTTGTCACTTATTTTTCTATTTGGGGCATTGTGGCACTTTTTATACCTTTCATGAGCATGAAATGGTATTATAACTTTGGTCCGATGTTTGTAAGTACCAGAACAAGAAGAGATAGACCCATTAAAATATATGCTTAAATGATCAGGACGGCGAGCTGAGTCGATTTAGCCATGTTCGTCTGTCTGTCTCTCCGTCTGTTTGTATGTAATCTAGTCTCTCAGTTTTCGAGATATCCGGATCAAATTTGGTAGGTGGGTGTATTTTTATAATGTACTAGCAGACCCGGCGAACTTCGTCCCGCCCAAAATTATTTTTTTTTGTGAAATATTTTGGCAGAACCATTTTCTCCAACAATTCACATTCACGATTTCCAGTGATACATTTATCTGCTAATACATATTACGGTTTGGTGGTTGTCAGAAGGCATATTTCCATTGTCGTCGTTGAAAACCTAACGAAAGTNAAAAATCAAACACTTTTTTTTGCTAATTTTTACATTCGTAAGTTATTTTATACTGAGGTCCCGCAGACGTATACAAATACTAGGTGGCGGTGAAAATTACGTTAGCGTTCCTAAGCTGGGCTGCCAACTTGGCTCAAACCGTGCCATTTTTGGCCCTGTTTTACTTCAAATGGCACCGGAATGGCACTTTTGAAAAATAGAAATATTTCAATACATTTTTGTGAAATCCTTTGCGTGTACTTCTTTTTCTCAACTAAAAATTTCTAATTTATATAGTGTATACAACTGGTTTATCTTATTTTGGCATTGGACTTTTGTTTTAGAAATGTGATTCTAATTTGAATGCTAAATGGGAAGAATTATAATGAACGGCGCCTTTTTTGTCACTTATTTTTCTATTTGGGGCATTGTGGCACTTTTTATACCTTTCATGAGCATGAAATGGTATTATAACTTTGGTCCGATGTTTGTAAGTACCAGAACAAGAAGAGATAGACCCATTAAAATATATGCTTAAATGATCAGGACGGCGAGCTGAGTCGATTTAGCCATGTTCGTCTGTCTGTCTCTCCGTCTGTTTGTATGTAATCTAGTCTCTCAGTTTTCGAGATATCCGGATCAAATTTGGTAGGTGGGTGTATTTTTATAATGTACTAGCAGACCCGGCGAACTTCGTCCCGCCCAAAATTATTTTTTTTTGTGAAATATTTTGGCAGAACCATTTTCTCCAACAATTCACATTCACGATTTCCAGTGATACATTTATCTGCTAATACATATTACGGTTTGGTGGTTGTCAGAAGGCATATTTCCATTGTCGTCGTTGAAAACCTAACGAAAGTGTATGTTCGTGAAGAAGTTCTTGAAATTCTCCAATAATCTGGCGTTTCACAGAACGGTTAGTCGCAAAATGAAATAAATTTGAAGAACTTTTTCCCATTCATCATTCCCATCTGTCCTAGAAACTATATGGTATAGTTGGTGGCAATTTAAAAATTGGTGAGTATCGTTGTTCCACAAACACTTATTTCAGTCGAAATACGTTAAGGCTCTTATAAACAACTCAATCCTGGTGTATCCGAATGAAGCACGCAAATCACGTTCATTTGGCCAATCGCAACACACGGGAGCTCGGCGTACTCGGTGGTACAGCACGTCGATGTAATCGGACATTCACAGCACTTTTTCTCACTTGATGCTTTTTAGTAACAACTCGACCCCAGCGTCACCCGGCGTATATAAGCCAGATCGGATCATAACTAAGATTTTAACAATAACACGACTCCAGCGCCTCCTGGTAGGTCAAACTGAGAATCTGAATAACTACGAAGAGACCTTACTCACCAAAAAAAAAAAATTCGATAAAATCGATTCACTCACTAACACAGGAACGAAGTATTATATGTATACGTATGTATATATTCAGTACCTTTGGGAAGACTTTCTTAAATATCCCCAATTTGATCTAAGAGTATGCCAATGATTTCGTATATCTCTATACTACTATAAGTTCGAATATTCAACCATGAACACTTCCAGGAATATGCAGTATGAAAAATTCGGTTTATTTGAGTAGAGTACTTGACTACCATGAACACATCCAGATATAGGCCACGTTCGAGACCCACAATAACAGCGGCAATATTGCACCACTGATGAAAATTTGCAAAACTGTTGCAAGTTCCCAACTGATAAAACGTTGGAATTTCACACCGAACGTGATACTTTAACAATGCGCACAACACTGCTGTTGTGATTGCGACTCGAACAACCCCATATGCTGTATGAAAACTCGATTTCTGCTTTCCAATAAATTCATTTTTTTCATGAGTATGCGTTTAATTTCGTATGGGAGGTGCAGGGCCCCTTTCCCAATAGCTCCAGTTTTACTCCGCGATTGATTTCATATATATCCCTACCAAGATCCAGTACTCTACCATGAACACTTCTAGAGATATGCAGTATGAAAAATTTGGTTTTTATAGTAGGTGGCACGCCTTCTTCACTTAGCGCCAGTTAGTTCCAGTACCCTACCATAAACGCTTTCAGAGATATGCGGCATGAAAAATCCGGTTTTCCAATAACATCCATTTTTTCCATGAGTATGCGATTGATTTCATATATTTCCAAATATACACAAAAAATTTTATACAAATCGGTCAAGCCGTTTCGGAGGAGTTGACCACAAACACCGTGACATAAAATGTTATTCGAATGGTGGAAACCTTATGCAAATTTTTTTCTGTTTTAAGAGTTTTCATACATTCGTAGTGGAATAGCATTATTACTTATTAAAACTAATTTTTTGTTTGATAATTCAGATATATGGCAACACCGGTTTTTCAATTTTTTCTTTATAAACCTTCTACAGACAAAGAGAAACAAAATGAAATAAAAACGAAACAAATCCGTCGAGCCGTTCTTGAGTTATGCGATAACAAACGAGCAGCAATTTATTTTTATATGTAAAGATTTTTGTCGAGTGGTGGCAAACCTCTTCAAATTTTTTTTTTATTAAATTTGTTAATGCAATCTCAGTAATGTACATTATTGCGGCTTATGTAAATAATTTTTTTTTTTGGTATTTGAAATATGTGGCAACACCGGTTTTCCAGTTGTTTCTTTACATTCATTTTACATAGAGAAGGACACAAAATGAAATAAAAGCGAAGCAAATCCCTTGAGCCGTTCTTAAGTTATACGATAACACACGAAAGTAATCCATTTTTACATAGATATAAATTTTTTTTGGAATGATGACAACCCTACCGAATTTTTTTTCTGAATTAAATGTCGAATGAAATTTCGAAGGAAATTTCGAAGTTTAACTTCAGTATCGTAATAATTTAGCTCTTAAAGGGCCTAGAGGCTTCTAACGGGTGATTTTTTTGAGGTTAGGATTTTCATGCATTAGTATTTGACAGATCACGTGGGATTTCAGACATGGTGTCAAAGAGAAAGATGNTTTTTTTTTTGGTATTTGAAATATGTGGCAACACCGGTTTTCCAGTTGTTTCTTTACATTCATTTTACATAGAGAAGGACACAAAATGAAATAAAAGCGAAGCAAATCCCTTGAGCCGTTCTTAAGTTATACGATAACACACGAAAGTAATCCATTTTTACATAGATATAAATTTTTTTTGGAATGGTGACAACCCTACCGAATTTTTTTTCTGAATTAAATGTCAAATGAAATTTCGAAGGAAATTTCGAAGTTTAACTTCAGTATCGTAATAATTTAGCTCTTAAAGGGCCTAGAGGCTTCTACTTTGGCTTAAATGAAAGGCACTAAAACTGACAAGTTGTTTGAAGGATATACATTTGTGTGAACGATGCACAGCTACATGCAAATTATAAAAAAAGCAATATATGATGCATTTGTCAAATTGAGGGTTTGACATTTTTTTCGTTTTTTAAACAGTGTAATCGTGTTTCTCGTCTCAAAATCTATTATATTTGTATAACATAACATACATAAAATGTTCTTTTTTTAATATCCGTTGGATTTGCATGTTTTTTCGAAGAACGCTATCTTTAACCAATTTTTTTAAGGTCAAGGAGTAATTGTGGCTCAATGGCAATATTTGTCCTTACAAGGAAATTACATTAGCTTTCAAAGCCATTTTGTTTCACATAAAAATATTGCTTCTGTCGAAAGCGATACGATTAATTGGCATGAAGTGTTAAAAAAGCACAATGTGTGCCGTCGAGCTAGCTCGAATATCTTATTTTTCAGTCGATAAATGTATTTTTGAAATTTTAAAATTACTACGGTGTATTTTTCACAAAAACATATGACTCAAAATATATGATTTATAAAAATATAATTCATTTATAAACAATATATAATATAATATACTAAAATGTCTACCATATTTGGGCGTAAAAAATTGTTGATTCTTATTTCTTCTGATTTTTAATTATTTTCTTAAAAAATCTTTACAAGCTTTGTTTTTTGCAACAGCTTCAAAAGATATTTATCCTTTGGACACAAAAGACTTAAATACGATGCAAACCAAGCGTACTAAAGAAGTTTCACTTCATAAATTCAAGAAATGTTCCTACCCTTTCAGTTACCCTAATTCTTATGTATCTGTCATTGTCTCCATTTTCGTCTTTATCTTCGCTTTTGCCTTCTTTTTTTGACTTCCTCGTTATCATTTATTTCTTCATCTTCATATTTATCTTTATTTCAAAGCTTAATTCAAATGTGAAGTGAAACAACATGCGAAACATATCAAATTGAACATGTTGCAGCAACATCTATACACAAATACGAATATGTTTAAACGACGGTTTTGGCCGTAATTTTCAACCAATTGTGAAACCAACTCTGCTCATCTACGGAAAAGTTCCTTTCCAACGGTGTTCTTGGTTTTGAAATCGGTTCGGTAGAATCGCCAAACGAACGGAGACAAAATTTATGTTAGCGTATTAATATACAGATTTCGCAAAATTTATGTGGAAGTAAAATTAAAATATCACTGAGAAAAATTTTTTTTAAAACACGTATCTTGAGAGACTTTATGTTTGGACTTCGTTAGACTAAACTGAATTGGGCTACAAAACTGCATTCCCAAAAAAATTTGTGAAAATTCTGAGCACAAGCTTTAAAATTTTGATATTTTTGTAAGTTTCTGGAATTTATAAATTGTTTGAGCTGCACTTGATAGCAGTTGGTTGAATAAGGAAAATGAATTAGCAACAAGAGTTTACGGGGTGTACATAGCTCAGTGGTAAACGCTTCTGACTTTGAACATCGATTACGCAGGTTCGATCCCTGCTGAAGTCTAGAATAAATAAATGTAGTTTAAAAAAACTAAAAAACACGCTTTTAAAGCATATCAAACTAAAAAGTAAAAATAATTCTAAATATAATTTGAAAATAATAATGAACAAAAAATACTAGTATTATTGTTAAAAAGCGTGGGGCGCTCTTTGCCATATTTTTCGTCTATCGAGCAACCCACACTTTTTCACAATAATACTAGTATTTTTTGTTCATTATTATTTTCAACTTATATTAAGAATTATTTTTTACTTTTTAGTTTGATATGCTTTAAAAGCGTGTTTTTAGTTTTTTAAACTATATTTATTTTTAATTTTTTAATTCGATTTATTGTTAAAAATAAAATTGTTTCTAAATGCTCGAGTGCTCGAGTAGGAAAGTAAGTAGACGGTACGCATGCGCAGACAGCGTAGTTGTCTCACTTGCTCTCACACAGAGGCTGTGTGAGGAAATTATTTAATCCTGGCGATCCTAATCAGGATAATGAGATAAATTTATGAAATTNTTGCTTGAATAAGGAAAATGAATTAGCAACAAGAGTTTACGGGGTGTGCATAGCTCAGTGGTTAACGCTTCTGACTTTGAACATCGATTATGCAGGTTCGATCCCTGCCGAAGTCTATGTAGAAAAAAAAGTCTGATGAGGAGATGTGGTGACCTCCGAAATAGCTGCTATAACTTCTACCGCTTAGACTTTGTAGCTTTTTCAATTTTTCCTAATAAACAATCGGGGTACAAAGCTCAATAAAAATATTAAAAATAAATTATTATTGACTAAAATAATCAACTTAATTTTAATATACATTTTTTTCGCGTTTACATCTATTCTTTCATATTAATAACAAAATAAAGTAAAATGCATGTAAGCTATTATTAACTTTAATTTGCTTAATTAACTTGTATTAAATAAAAAAAAAAACATGAAAAGAAGAACAAAAAACAAAATGAATTTTTTTTTTGGGATTCGGACTGCTGGGATTCGCGAGCTGCTAGTCATTCGACTTTTGAACCGGATATACGTCGGCGCGCTAAATGCGGTTTTACTTGTCGCTGCAATATCAAAGCCCTTAAACCTATGAGTGTGAGAAAGATGGATGTATATATTTATGTTGGGCGAACGCATGGGTAAGAAGGTGATAGAAAGTCACACGAACACAAGACTTTTGGATTATTTTCTCATCGCTCTTAACAAAGTGCTTGTAATGAACAGCGTTCGATGACCGTTTAAATGCCACGCGTGCCGATAACGTTACTAAGTTAGGTGACCGGGACTCTTCTTGCTGGGTACATTTATACTAACACAAGCAAGCATTTATTTGATAGGCTGTCTCCCTTTGATTGCGGAAAAAAACACATTGTGAAGATACGTTACTATAAATATAGAAGTAATATATACATATGTTCACTAGGCTGAACAAATTTTTCTTTTCACTATGCGATTGCTAATTTTAGTGGACATTTTTTTATTTCACTATCACTATTGAAAAGACAACAACAACAACAAAAAAACAATACACCCACAAAATAATAAGCCTTCGAGGGGTGACGAGGAGTCGGAGCCGACCCCCAAAGCCGGCTCATCTGGGGGGGCTACAGCACCACCTGCGGTATGCGAGGCGAAACCGCCTCGTTCTACAATTTTTACCTCTGGGGGATCCTCAACGGATATTCGCTCGGGGGGTAAGAACGCGTCGAAGCCGACGCACTTAAATGCTTCCGGGGGGGCAGGTGCTGTCGCCACTGGTAGGGCAGGAGTGCCGGAACCGGACTCCGTGGGGGTCTCTAGGCAAGGGGCCGGACTGAGAAAGCGATTAAGGGGGGGGTGCTAGACGGAATCACCAGCACCAGCGTGGGCTCCTCTCCCAGTCTTGCGGGTCTGATCTCGAAGGCTCCTTACAAGAAGCCTTCGGGAATGCCTAAACGGCAATCCCCCGACAGGCGCATGGCTACCAAGATTTTGGAGCGCTATGGCGATCAAGATGCTTCTAAGCTCACTGAGAAACATTTGAAAACGCTCGAGTGGGCCAAAGGGGTGCTGTGTGGCCTGGATGAGAAGGCCCAGAACCCGACGAAAGGAGACGCGAGTGCCACTCCTACGGGTCCTAAGAGACAGAGGTCTCAAGAGGGAGAAGGCTCCCACGCAAAAAGACCCAGGAATGGGGTTGCGCCTGCTCTGTTCAGCGAAATCGCTAAGCAGGCGGGATCAACTACCCTGGGGGTCCTCGATCGAGGCAGAGAAGATGGCACCATATCCAGGGAAAACTGGAGGCGCGTGGCAGCAGCCATCTCCTCTGTCTTTCTGAAGGTGGTCAGAGGAAACCCTGATCCCCCTCCGCGCTGTGAGGATGGTGGGTGGCATCATGGCATCCACAAAAGAATTGTATGCGCCAACGAGTGGTCGGTATCACTATACAAGTCTGCAGTGTCTCTGGTGGGGGAGGTTTGGGAGGGCGCCAAGCTGGAAGCCGTGGATGAAAAGGATCTTCTTTCCCGCCCGCGGGCCCGCGTCTGGCTCCCCTCCGAGCCCTCCGCTCCGGAGGAGATTGAGGAAATCCTACGTTACTGCAACCCTCATCTGATCACGCACAACTGGAGGGTTGTCAGATTTGAGGGGTCCGAGGATTCCGAGGAGTCGCATCGGCAAGCGCTGATACTACTCAATGCGGAATCCCTCGGCCCTCTCGCTGAATCGAGGGGAGTCATCGCCTATGGATTCGAAAGGGTAGTCCTTACGGTCTACAAATCCGACTCCAGGGGGGATGGCTCTCAACCTCCTGAGGTGCCGGAAACACGTGAGCCCGCGGCGGAGGAAGCCCCCATGAGTATGGGGCCGTTATTTCGGGGCCGGAAGTGCTGAGGATGCTTTCACAACGCAGGGATCCGTCGTCAGCATCGGATGGCTCTACGAAAGGGCGGAGGAAGAGAGGCTCTTAGCCTCAGTAAATGAGGACGTCGAACTGGCGTGGCTGGAGCGGACTTTGGAGGATGAAGATCCTGCAAATAAACCTCCAACACTCTAAGGCGGCGTCCGCAAATCTCCTTATCCACCTTGAACAAGGTGGAGCCGACGTAGTCCTGATCCAGGAGCCGTGGCTAAGCAGTAGCGGTATCTCCGGGATCAGGACGCCTAATTTCAAGCTGATGGTGCAGAATCTAGCAGGTAGACCAAGATCCTGCATGCTCATCAGAAACGAATTCAAAGCACTAAATTCTACCTAATTTCAGCAACGAGGACATTTTGACTGTCAGGCTGGATAGCGGTGCCAGAAAGCTCTGGATTATATCCGCATACATGGCCCATGAGGGCGAGGTGGAACCACCTCCATTACTGCTACGTGAAGCCATAGCCGAAGCGAGGCGACGGAATGTCGATGTAATTATTGGATCGGATGCAAATTCACGACGCTCGTGCTGGGGAAGCTCAGATATCAATGCAAGAGGTGAGTAACTTTTTAATTATATTCTAAGTGAAGAATTATGTATCTGTAATAGAGGAAACGAACCGACCTTTATCATCGCGGCAAGGCAAGAGGTCCTTGACCTCACCCTAGCCTCATCTTCTGTAATATCCCGAGTTTCCGACTGGAGGGTTCTTAATGATCGCTCCTTCTCGGACCATGGGTATATCCAGTTTTTTCTGGACGAAGATCGTCCCAAAAGTATCCCCTTTAGGAACCTTAGGAGAACAAACTGGGACCTCTATAGTAAAAAACTCCGGGAACTACTCCCAGAGGCCCCCCAGGAGAGCTTAAGCACCGAAGGCTCGATTGATGCTATGGTGGATAAGTTTACATCAGCTTGTAGGAGCGCCATCAAAATCTCATGCACGCTGTGTAGGCTTGGGGGCAAAGTACGTCCAAAATGGTGGACGGTGGAGCTCTCAGAACTCAGGGCGACGAGTAGACGCCTGTTCAATAAAGCCAGGAAGAGTGGACAACACTCCGACTGGGAACTCTATATGATCGGACTGGGCATCCAAGTCCGAGATAAGAAAGGCCAAAAGCGAGTCATGGAGAAACTTCTGCGAAGCCGTAGAAGGTTGTAATGAATCACCTCGATTTAGGCGAATCCTTGCGAGGAATCCCGAACCCTTGGATGAGTGGAGAGGAATCGCTTAAGCTACTCCTTGATACTCATTTCCCGGAAAATTCTGCACCGTGTGAACCCACCGGTGTTGGAAAGGGCGAATGCTCTACCTCCTCCTCCGGTGAACTACTGGAGAGGCGCCGACTGCTCTGGGCAATAGACTCTTTTAAGCCTTTCAAGTCCCCTGGACCGGATGGCATCATTCCTGCGCAGCTGCAAAAGGCTGTGGAGATCTCGTGTCGCTGGCTCACCCCTATCTATGCGAGCTGCCTAGAAAGAGGGTACATCCCGGGGGCTTGGAGGTGCGTAAGGGTCACGTTCATCCCCAAAGCAGAAAAGAACTCGCATGTATACCCGAGGGACTTCAGACCAATCAGTCTCTCATCTTACTAATTGAAGACTTTTGAGAGACTGATTGACCTGCACATAAGAAACAGGATTCCTCGAGAGCATTTTAGCTCCTCTCAGCACGCCTACCTGAAAGGTAGATCCGTGGAATCTGCCATGCACTCAATCGTCAAAATCATAGACGAGTCTCTTAAAAACAAAGATTTTGTAGTGGGTACCTTCCTTGGTATCGAGGTCGCTTTCAATAATGTCCTTCCCGGGGCGATAATACGAGCCCTTACTAAGTTTGGAGTCAAGAGCTACCTAGTAAGGCAGAGGAAAGTTTTTGAACACTCTGTACGATATTATGCAAGGGTACCTAAACAGGGTCACAAATTGGTTCGCTAGCTGCGGGCTTGCTGTCAATCCTGGAAAGACGGAGCTCGTTATTTTTACCAGGAGGTACAAAAAGCCTCAGGCCCAGCTCCCCTCGATAGGGGGTGTTCCACTTGTTCTCTCTGACAGGCTCAAATTCTTGGGCGTGATCCTGGACGGGAAGTTGTCATGGAAACCTTATATCGAGGAACGGGTGAGGAAGGCATCGGTGGCCCTCTACTGCTGCAAGAATGCCATAGGGAAGAGATGGGGCCTCTCCCCAAAAGTGATGCACTGGCTATATGAAACCATAATTAAGCCAATAATGTTGTATGGGGTCATCGTCTGGTGGAGTTCACTGGAAAAGACCACTCATGTCAAAAAGCTAGAGCGCGTGCAAAGGGCAGCCCTCGTTGGGATCAGCGGGGCACTCCGAACCACTCCAACCTTAGCGCTGAATGCTATGCTCAAGGTCGCACCTGTCGACATTTCGGGCAAAGTAGCGGCGGTTCGCTCAGCCATTAGGCTCAAAAGCTCTGGGTTCTCTTTCAATCCAGCGCACGGGCACTCGACGATTCTCGAAAGCTTCGACTTCGTGCCGAAAGAAATGGACCGGAGTCACCCGAAGCTGGTCCCTAAAGGATGCTTCTCCACGCACATTCCCTCAAGGGATGAATGGAAGAAGGGTAGTCTCTGGAGAAGAGGTCCAATAAACATCTTTACGGACGGATCGAAGCTGGAAGGGAGAGTTGGATCTCTGCAGCGTCTTTCAGGCATATAAAAGAGGCAGCCGATTGGCTATGCACCAATATAATGTCAACAAGGAGGGTAAATATATACACTGATAGCCAACCGGCAATCAGGGCGCTGGGATCGCTAATGGTGTGTTCAAAACTGGTTGGGGAATGACTGGCTTCTCTCTCAACTGCCTCGGAATACTTCCAGATCAAGCTGATCTGGGTCCCGTGGCACAGTGATATCGCGGGAAATTGCAGGGCTGATGAACTGGCCAGGCAGGGCACCCTTGAGGCCATCACCTCGGGCAGGGAGGACATTGGAGTTCCGTTGGCAACCTGCGGCCTGCTTTTGGACAGATGGGCTTACGGTCGGCTCAGCGAGCGCTGGGAAAAGCTCCGACTTGCAAAGTTGCAAGGTCCTTCTGGCCGGTTGTGGACCGCAGGCGGTCAAGGGATCTACTGCAGCTGGCTAAGCGTCAGCTCTCGATTTTCACAGGCGTACTGACCGGACACTGTCCAATGGGAACCACGCGATACGACTCAATATCGTCACGGATCCCTACTGCCGCAGTTGCCTGGAAGACGCGGTGGAATCATCTCAGCACTTCCTACTCAACTGCCCGGCATTCGCTAGATTACGGTTCAAGCATCTCGGTGCGCATTTCATCGACTCTCCCGAGGGAATCTCCGGAGTAGACATCAGCTGTTTAAAAAACTTTATAATGAGCACCCAGCGCTTCTTGTAATTTTTACGCAGTTACCGTTCAAACGAATTTCTCCCTTATAAAATGTGGTATTACAATGGACAACCAAATGTCTAAGTGAGTCCCCTTTGCTGGTCTGCCACCGTAACCTAACCTAACCTATCACTATTATATAGTGAGTACACTGAGGGAAATAATGTTTTGTAAAAATTAATACTTTATATTTGATTATCGTTTAAGAATGTTCGTATTTAAAACTAATATTTTCATAAAAAAATTCATTACGCACGTATTTGGCCGTTCATATCTGAATATGTATATGTAAGTGTAAACGCATCCCAAGCCCAGCAAAACCAGCGTGACTGAAACTCCAACACAAACGCAAATTTTATGATGTTGCTAGCCCACCTGTAATAATTTTGATTGGGGTGCCACCTATTGTTTTTTCGTGCGAGCTATCTTTCGCATATGAGTAAGTAGTCAAGCTAATCTCTTCATATATGAGCAAGCAGGCAAACAATTTGGTTTGAAAAATCACATGTACACAAAATTTCTGGGAGCATTATTGAATCACTATAAAGAATGTGATAGCAAAACGTGCCGAACTTAGCGGGCACGCGTGACGGTCACGTCACTAGGAAAGTGACTGTCACTTTCAGTGATCGTACTTCTACCACATTGTGGTAGATCTGCTACTTTTTTGTGCATCTACCACATCTACCACTCAAGTTCTGAAATCTACCACATATTTGCGTTTTGGAGTAGTTTTGCTTGATATAATTGTCTTAATTTTAAGAGCTAAAATTACCCAGTAACAAAGAATGATATAATATAAGATTCCGCATTCCCGGCGATGATGAAATTTCGCAAGTAAAAGTAAACAAAGCTGAATGGGAGGATAAAATAAACTGTAAAATAGTAAATTTTCTCAGTAATAAATTTTACATGAGAAAACGCCGTTTTATTGTGTTTAATTGCAAAATATATGATTTATAAAAATAATTAATTTCGAAAATGTTAAAGAACACCAATTTTTGTTAAAGTATTAGCAAATTTAAGTGCATCTAAGGTTTGCTTCGATCGGAGTAGATTTACTCCGATTCCTTTTTTAAATTTAAAATCTACTCCCTACTCCGCTTGACTTAAATATGTTTAAAGTTTTTTAATTTTTTCCATTCACATTAAGAATTTATTAAAAATAATATGGTAACTTTTTAAATAACTTTACGGCAACCTCTAAGGTTTTATATATGAAGGTCTAACAGAAGTTGTCTCTTTTCCTCCTTAACATTCCTAGCGGAATCATTTTTTATTTCCCAAATCAGGGGATTGATTAAGGACCACAAAAATGTTTTGCAAAGGTGTACGTTTAACTACTTGACAGAGTATATGTTGACGTTAGCTGTTTTACTGCAAAGTAGTGCTGCTGCCGAAAGAAAATTTTCAGTGATGAATTTCATTACAAACAGGCTTAATGACGAAACAGTTGAAAGTTAAACCAAAGGTCAGAAATTTATACGCCGTCTGATTATTTACTTATTTAAAAAAAAGTATATAAATTTATTCATGGAAAGTTTGGTTTGAATACTATTTAGAGATCAAGCTGATTTACAAGCACTCCGTTTCAATTCTGTACTATTTAATAAAAAATGTTAATCTGCTCGGAAAATTTCGTTTTTGCTCCGATTTTTCGAGTCATTTACTCCTGAATCGAGTTTCAGTAGTCCGATCGCTGGGCGCTGTTTACTTTTATAGGAGAATGGTCAAAATCGGCAAATCCCAATTAGCTTTTTCTGGAACATGTCACATTTGTTGGCTGCTCCGTGATGTGATATAAAGAAAAGCTGGCAGCACTCCCCAAGGTTGCAGAAATCACTTAAAATATGTTCTTGATATGGAAGGAACTGCTTTACACTGTCAAAGAAAAAAATTGCCAAAACCCAACGCAATTTTTAGCAACTTCAATCTTGCACTTTATTATACTAAAATTAAATATTTTTTAGAGTCTAATTAAAAAGTTTGCCATTTAGGTGAAACCATGCAGAGTTTTTTTAATTTTTGTACAAAGTTTGATACAAACCCAGAGATCTACCACATTTTTTTCCAGATTCTACCACGTAGAGTTTTTTTAAAGTCCGATCACTGGCCACTGTTCTGGGAACAGTGTTGCCACTGGAGTTTAGTTTTAGGTACCAAAATGCCTACCAAATTAGTTTCCAAACTACCAAATTTTTGTTCATCATTAAAACGAAATTTCATGAATTTACGGGGTTTTTAGCTACACAAATTTACAGTATAATATTGTTTACGATGTTCACTCATACCAATATTAAAGTTAAACAAAACAAATTCGGGCTTCTAAATAAAAGAATTAACGTATTACGTAAAAGACTTTTGTAATAAATGTATGTAAATACCTTTGAGATTAATTCAATTCATATCAAAAAATTTTTATGTTTGAAAAAACAAGATCTGAAATTTTATGCATTTCAATAAAAAATTCCAAGTTTTGTTTCAATTTGCATACACTCACACTTTGCAAATTGCCTATCACCAATTTTTCTTTCAAGACGATAGGCAAATTTTCGTTCAATTTCAACAGCTGATCGATCATAGCTTTGGGAAGTCAGTTTTTGTTTGCAGAAAATTGTGTGCTTAGTAAAATTTGGAAAAAACAAAGAAAACTTATACGTGTGAGCAAGTGAAAGCAATGTTTTCAACGTATAAACGCAAAGTAAGTGAACAAATTTTAATGCTCATTTTGATTGACTTTTCAAAATTTTTGCCTACCAAAAGCTTCATCAAACCAACCAAACTACCAAAGGAGAATGAAGCTACCAATTTTGGTCCAATTGGACCAAAACGGCAACGCTGTCTGGGAAGCATGCAGACACACACATGTATATCCGTACAAAACGCGTGCTGTGGTGTTGATGGAAATTCAACATTTGAAAGCAAATTTATATGGCTGAGTGCGCGAAGATGCTTGCCACAATTTGTTGATATCCAGGATGGGCTGGGTTCGAATTCCACTGCAGGCAATATACAAATTAAATATTTTCTTTTTTAGTTTTTGTCTTGATTATTCACTTCAGGGTTGCTTTTTCACAACGAACGCGGTCATTTTAATATGCGCTTATTTGAATTCAATATTTACCAATATACAGTACTTTCGTTGACATTTATAGTAAGATCTGTTACGTTTCTATTTTATTTTAATATTTTTTCCCCTCAGTGTACGGTTGCCAGGCGTACCGATTTTATCAGCACAGTACTGATTTTTGTAACTCTCGTACTGATTTTTATCATTTCTTCAATCAGTACGGTAATGTCCGGAATTTTCCAAATTTGTACTGATTTGTACTGAATTTTCAATTCTGAGCGTACAAATTTGTAATAGGGCTCTTTCCAATAAGCTTGGTACCCGGTATATTATTAATAAAATAATATTGCACAAAAAAATGTATGGGGAAAAATTACCGAACACCTAGTTACCGGCAGGCAATGGCAAACCTCCGAGTATAGATATTTCTGCAATGAAAAACAGCTTCTCATAAAAATACAATCGCCGTTCGGAGTCGGCGTACACTCGGAGGTTTGCCATTGCCTGCCGAGGGACGACCGCTGTTAAGAAAAAACCTTTTTGCTATATTTTTTGCGATGTTGGTTTGACCAGGGCTTGAACCCAGGCGTTGCGGAGTGGGAGCGCGCACTGCTTACCACTACACCACAATTCAATTTACTAACATTGTAAAAGAGTTTTGCATACAAGACATCGAGAAATATACCCTTTTTCAGCGAATTCTTAGTCTTTCACAATTTTTGTCCAGTTGAAAAATGTAGTTTAAGCCGCGAGAAAATATAGATGAAGACCTTAAATAGCGGTATGTTTCCACAGTTTGAAAAACAAATATTTTTTTTCCAATACCACACTCAAACGAAGCAACTGAGAGGATCTTAAGTATTGCTTCCTGGCGCAAAGAGAGAAACCGACTTCTATTAAAATTTTTGAAAGTGAACTTCAAATTTAAAGTAACTTTAATATGGAATGTATATAATTATTTGACTATTTAAACACTGAAAATGGAAATGATCTCATTGGGCATGATTCAATAATACAAGGATAGATAATTATTGACAGCCGCGGTTTGAAATTCCCTTACAAAAGATTCCATTAACGAAGGACAGAAAAAGGGGTATATTGCTATTCCTTGTTGCAAAAAATGTAGTAGAAAAGTACATAAATTTAAATGTATTGGCTGGAAATCTGGCATTTCAAACGAAATATTGAACGAAATATTTAGCTGTATCCAAACTGCAAAAGGACTCAAAATTAAAATAAAACTACTATGATATTTATGTAAACATCCAATTTAAAAACAAATTTATGTTTTCATCAGTTCAATGTGCTTCATATGCATATATAAATAAACATATTGCACAAAAGCTCTTACTTTTATTTCACAGCAGTTGCATAGAAGCAACAGGGTGTCACTGCTAAGGGAGCGGTGCGGGAGAGGCCACAACCAATTTATCGAAACTTGTATTATTGAATCATGCTCATTGGATAGGTTCAGAAGGCGCAGCAGTTGAGCGCAACCGTTGCTAAAACAATCAGTGATAGGAATGCGTCTTCTGAACGGCTTGATACATTATCTGGCAAATTCAAAACACATAACATGTTGTCTCAAATGATCAGAAAAATATTACGATCATCTAACACGCAACTGTTCAGTTGATCAGAAGTATAAAGCAACGCGTTCAGAAGGTGCAATCGTGAACGTGCCCATTATTGCTATTCCAAAAGTTCATAAATTCGAAATAATTGATTGGCTCCCATGAATAAGATGTTAATGCATACACTCAAGTTAAAATAAAGAAATACTTTTATTTGTCAATGTTATTGTGGCTTGTTAACATTTTATTTTTTAATATTTTTATTGAGCTTTGTACCACGATTGTTTATTAGGAAAAATTGAAAA
>NW_016158741.1:84148-84507 GCF_001687245.7 Rhagoletis zephyria
TCTGATGAGGAGATGTGGTGATCTCCGAAATAGTGCTATAACTTCTACCGCATAGACTTTGTTGCTACTATCAAGTGCAGCTGATTTGCCGCTATTTAAACTCGACAGCGTGGTTGTTGTTGTCAATTCTATACATCCATTTGCTTATTTGCTTTTTTGTATAGTTTCAGGCAGGCTCTTCCTAAACTTGTATTTGTCAATGTTATTGTGACTTGTTAACATTTTATTTTTTAATATTTTTATTGAGCTTTGTACCACGATTGTTTATTAGGAAAAATTGAAAAAGCAACAAAGTCTAAGCGGTAGAAGTTATAGCACTATTTCGGAGATCACCACATCTCCTCATCAGACTTCTTTTT
>NW_016158741.1:84648-84849 GCF_001687245.7 Rhagoletis zephyria
GTACAGTTTCAGGCAAGCTCTTCCTTAACTTTTTATTTGTCAATCTTATTGTGGCTGATTAACATTTTATTTTTAATATTTTTATTGAGCTTTGTACCACGATTGTTTATTAGGAAAAATTGAAAAAGCAACAAAGTCTAAGCGGTAGAAGTTATAGCACTATTTCGGAGATCACCACATCTCCTCATCAGACTTCTTTTT
>NW_016158741.1:84966-113266 GCF_001687245.7 Rhagoletis zephyria
CGGTTAATCAATTACTCGAGTAATCAAGATTTTGATTACTCAAAACGATGATTAATCGAGTTACTTGAAATATGATTACTCAAAAACAATAATTTTGCTCGTTAAAAGAGTTTGCTTTGGAAAATGCTTATTTTCTTTTTTACATTCTGTATATGAACAAATTTTTTTTTGTTTTAATTTTTGAAAACAGAAACGTTGTGTTCAAAGTATCAATGAGCTTTAACTACTTTATACATATGTAAAGAGTTGAAATGTTGTTTACTCATTTTACTCGAAATGTTGATTAATCATAAAGCAAATTACTCAAGTATTTTTGTTTTTGGTNCTTTTATTCATAATGTTGATTAATCATAAAGCAAATTACTCAAATATTTTTGTTTTTGGTTAATCAAAAATTTGATTACTCGAGTAACTGAACTTTTGAGTAATCATAATTTCCAATTAATCGAATAACTGAGTTATTTACTTTATGATTAATTAAAATTTTGAATAATCAATTAATCGCACAGCCCTATTATGAACTACATTTTATTTATATACCAAAATATTGTTAAAACAAGTACTCTGGGGTGCTAAAGTATTATCTGTTACTTACATTCATAATTTTGCTTTGAATAAAAGTGGACTGAACAGTACTGATTTTTATAGCATGAAAAAGTCTAAGGTAATGATTTCGCGCATTCAAATCTGGCAACCCTAATAGTGAGAGTGATATTTTGCAGTTCTCCACTAAACATCAAAGGTAATAGTAAAAACTATTGAATTATCATTAGCCACTAGTGTTGACTGAAAATTTAGGTCACTACCCCCAACTCTGCTATCTATATCTAAGGTGACGAATTTAGAAGTAGTTAGGACCTAGAGAAAAAGGGAAGCAGAACGAACTGGATCTCATCTGTCGAATTTGGATCTACCTTTACCTTTTCAAGTTTATAATGAAAAAATGTAAATTCATATCGAGAAAGTATAAATTGATATTGAGGAACGTAAACTCATAATAGAAAAAGATAATTTGATAGTGGGAAACGTAAATTCATAATGAGAATACGTATATAAATTGATAATGTGAAGTAGGAATTCTTAATGAAAAAATACAAATTTTCAATGGGAAAATACATAAGTTTACTAAGTTGTCGCTTGTATTAAATAAATGGTATATTTATTTAAGAAGGCGTTAATGAAATTGGAAACTTAGTTTTGTTCAGAATGCGAACTGGGCGAGGAGTGATGAGGATAAAGCAAACGCTTCCGCCTGTCATCATTCACAAGTCTTTAGGCCCAATGAAGGCGCTCATCCTTTAAATATTTCAATGCCACCCAGTAGCCTTACCACAAATCAGCTGCGGTTTAAAAAGACAGATAAAGTTAACATCATTGTTCATGATATTCAGAAGAATAAAGCACCTGGTTATGATAGGATTACAAGTGAAATGATAAAGGACGTTCACTAACTCCCGTACGTTTTTTGTTATATATTTTTAACAACATGCTTAATAATATTCTTAAGTTGGGGCAATACCACTAAATCGGTTTGGTTTCCGGGAAAACATGGCACTACAGAAGGAGTTAATAGAGTTGTTTCTTGTATTATAAAAGCTTTCCAAGGGAAGCAATACACCGGTGTATTTTGGACATTTATGAAGCTTCACTCCCTAAAGGTTTCACTCCGTATAATTCCGCATGCAGAGTCAGACAGAATTCCTTTAGAATAGAAAGTCACCCTATATATGCATGAGTCCCTCAAGGAAGTGTTTTAGGACTAATTTTTTTTGGTAATATACACCCGTGATTAAATGATGAAACTCTAACCATTTCAAAGTTATACCCTAAATAGGCTTCTTATAAACTGCAAGAATATTTGAAAAAATTAGCTAGTTCCTTGGAGGATAAAGGTTAACGAGAGCAAGTTTGTTCAGACCACATTTAATTTGGAGAAAGAAACTTGTTCACTACTGGAAATAAACTGTTGTGCTTTGGACACAGCGTGCAATTCCATTTTGAACAGATTACAAAGACTTTTGTCAAAAATTTTACTCGCCATATGCGCAGCTCCGTGGTACATAAAAATACGAATATCCACAAAACCCTTAATGTTAATACTGTGCATGTGCACATATGAGGGCTAAGCACCAGCTACTCGGTTAATAAACCATCCAAATCGACTAGCGAGAGATCTTCTTCCCCAAGATATGCAAAAAAGACCAAAAATAAAAATTTATCCTATATCATCAAATAATGCGCGATATATTAAATTTGGATATCTTCAATATTTCAATTTCGGCTGTGAAACTCGTCCTTTCAGACCGTCTATTCAACACGAAATCCAGTGTCCCTGCGGCTCGGAAACTTGACCTTTTTGACCGAACACATCCCACTGGAATGTAATTACTTAAATATAGAGAAGCGAAGGCGCAGCGTGAAAACTAGTCCTTTCCACCCGCCCAGCCAATGCCGCTCTGGAACTCATATTTTCAGACCACCTGCCCAACACAATATCTAGCGATGCTTCTACTCGGAATCTTGTGCATTGCGACAGCTGCAGCAACTGCATAAAATATGTACCGACGGCTTATATTCAATACCCTCTATCTGCAATTTTCACAAAAACTACTTTGTAATGTTACAACCAGTGTTGCCGCGAATAATTTTTAGTGGTAGCAAAATTCTTTTAAAAAGGGTCTAAAAAAGAGCTAAAAAATGTCTTTGTGGCTAAAAATGGAAGCTACAATTTTTTACTTACATATGGGTGTTTCCATCGGAAGGACCACCACGACAAAAAAAATAAAAGTCTTATATCTAACGTATTTACGGTCCGATTTGTCTGCTTTTTAAAATATATACTGGCTATTTAAGTAGAATCATGTTTGCGTAAAATGGTCTTCCTAGGTGGCGCCACGGTCAAGATATTTCGAAAAACCGTATTTATGGTCCGATTTGGTTCGAATTCGGCGTATGTAGTTGAAACATAATAAATCATAGATTTCCAACAAATTCACCCTGAATTGGCGCTGAAGTCAAAATATAAAGCATATTCGACATAAAATACATGTTTTATTTACGTTAAAAATTCATTTAAAAGCAATATTAACAAAAATATAACGATGGAAATTTATGTCACCCGACGTTTCACACTTGGGGTTGTAAAAGAAAATTGAAACAAGTTGCATTAATTCAAAAAACTCTAAAAACAACTAGAANATTCGAAAAGCTCTAAAAATAACTAGAATTGCTCCAAATCATATTAAAATAAGTTTCATGAAAATAGCCATCCACAATTCGCAGAGTTTTGCGATTTGGTAAGAAAAGAAAAAATCGACTTCCATTTTTGTCAAGTAACGACACTCTCATTAAATGCTTATAATTCAGGACCAAGCAGTTCGATTGTTTTCATTTTTCAGTTGAATATAGAGCCAATTATTTGCTATACAATGGCCTAAAAAAGTTAAAGAAAACAAATGGTATTTCTTGTTTGTATCANTGAAAAGAAAAAATCGACTTCCATTTTTGTCAAGTAACGACACTCTCTTTAAATGCTTATAATTCAGGACCAAGCAGTTCGATTGTTTTCATTTTTCGGTTGAATATAGAGCTAATTATTTCCTATATAATGGCCTAAAAAAGTTAAAGAAAACAAATGGTATTTCTTGTTTGTATCAAATTAAAGCGTACGACTGTCACGTATGCGACGTATGGAAATACCCATATACATATATAAGTATACACGCTAACATTTTCAATAAGTAATGGTATAGAAAAACAATGAACTCTGGAAAAAAAGCAAATATTTTATCCAACCAAAAACCTTTTTGTATAACAGGTCTATTCTGCGCTGGTAATAAAAGTTTTTTAACCGGTAAATTAAGGTCCTGTCATATTTTAAACCCTTTTCGAATTCTGTGTGGTCTTGTAAGCGGTAAATTTTGTTACCATCTCATAAGCTGGTAACAAAGTATTGCCCCGTGTAAAGCAGGGATCACACGAATTTTACATTTGTACACAAAATGCCAAATTTAGATTTGTCCACATTTGCGCATTTGGATAGCGATGTACAAATGATTTGTTTTGCGATCAGACGATTTGGCTGCAAAGATGCAAATGATTTGGCACACATTTGCGCACAGCAGTAAAGTGACAAATATTATCCACATTCATTCACACGATCTAACCATTTGGTCATAAANCTGGAACTCATATTTTCAGACCACCTGCCCAACACAATATCTAGCGATGCTTCTACTCGGAATCTTGTGCATTGCGACAGCTGCAGCAACTGCATAAAATATGTACCGACGGCTTATATTCAATACCCTCTATCTGCAATTTTCACAAAAACTACTTTGTAATGTTACAACCAGTGTTGCCGCGAATAATTTTTAGTGGTAGCAAAATTCTTTTAAAAAGGGTCTAAAAAAGAGCTAAAAAATGTCTTTGTGGCTAAAAATGGAAGCTACAATTTTTTACTTACATATGGGTGTTTCCATCGGAAGGACCACCACGACAAAAAAAATAAAAGTCTTATATCTAACGTATTTACGGTCCGATTTGTCTGCTTTTTAAAATATATACTGGCTATTTAAGTAGAATCATGTTTTCGTAAAATGGTCTTCCTAGGTGGCGCNTCATTTACAAATGATTAATTTGTCTTGAGAATGGGCACCCTATGTGTGTATACTAGTTATCAAAATAGTCGGACATGTCGTAATTTAAAATGAAAAAAAGTTAAAAGTTTTAATTTTGCATATCGATGGCTGAGTGGAAGATCGACCTATCTCGGAAGCCATTTCAAAAACGCCCTGTCTCTGAAAATTTTTCAAGAACGCCCTACTTCAAAGTTTGATTGAAAAACGCTCTATTTCAGAATTTGGTTGAATAATGCCCTATCTCAGAATTCTTTTTAAAAACGCCTTATCTCAAACGAAAATACATTGAAAATAAGCTGATATAGGGCGTTTTTGAAACGGCAGCTGAGATAGGTCGATCTTCCACTCAGCCATCGATATACTCCCTAAGATTCCTTTCAGTGGTCGGACTCCTACCACATTGTTGTAGATCTGCCACTTTTTTGAGCACACCTACCACAGAAGGTCTGAAATCTACTACATATTCGCATTTGTGAGTAGTTTTATTTTTGCTCAACATAATTTTCTTAATTTTAAGATCAAAAATTGCCCATCACTAAACAGGCAGAATGGGAGGATAAAATAAACTGTAAAATAGTAAATTTTCTCAATATTCAATTTTTCGACATCAAACATGGTTTTATTGTGTTAGATTGCAAAATTTATGATTTATAAAAAGAATTAATAGCGAAAATGATAAAAACCGGCGATTTTTGTGAAAGCATTAGTAAATTTCAGTGCATCTCAAATCTCTAAAGCGTGGTTTACTTTTACTTGAGAATTGTCAAAATCGGCAAATCACAAGTAGCATTTCTGGAACGAGCCACATTTGTTCGCTACATCGTGATGTGATAAAAAGAAAAGCTGGCAGCACTCTGCAAGGTTGCAGATATCTTTCAAAATATTTTCGAAACTGTCAAGGAAAAAAATTGCCAAAACCAACGCAAAATTTATCAATATTGCACTTTATTATACTAAAATTAATTTTGTTTTAGATTCTAATTTAAATGTTTGTAATTTAGGAGAAACCTTGCAGATTTTTTTTTAATTTTTGTACAAAGTTTGATCCAAAACCTGAGATCTACCACATTTTTTTGAAATCTACCACATTTTTTTTAGATTCTACCACACAAATTTTTTAAGTCCGATCACTGATTCCTTTGCCATTTCTTAAGATAAATTATCAATTTAAACATTGTTATATTATATTGTTATCTTGAATCACATACATAAATACGTATTTTTCAACGGGTAAACCGGTAAATACAGAAATAAACAGAAATAAAGTTACGTGCAAGTATACCTGTGCGCCACCCTTTGAAAAACGCGATTTTTGACCTTAAGCCCAGATTTTGAGTGTGTATTTAAAATTCTGAGTATGCAGATTTTACTGCTTGAACCTACAAGTGTGAACCTCGAAAAAATTATATAAATTTTTTTTTGTCACACAGTGTAATTTAGATCGTCTTTAATAATCTATATATCGTCGTTTAAAGTACAAAACCGCGTATCAACAAGATGCAAAGCCGCCTATGTGAGGTTGCATAAATTATTATCTAGTTAGTAAAAACGCTCATATTTCAAAATGGTTCTCTTTTTTATAAGGCAATCGCATTTCTNAAATTTCAGTGCATCTCAAATCTCTAAAGCGTGGTTTACTTTTACTTGAGAATTGTCAAAATCGGCAAATCACAAGTAGCATTTCTGGAACGAGCCACATTTGTTCGCTACATCGTGATGTGATAAAAAGAAAAGCTGGCAGCACTCTGCAAGGTTGCAGATATCTTTCAAAATATTTTCGAAACTGTCAAGGAAAAAAATTGCCAAAACCAACGCAAAATTTATCAATATTGCACTTTATTATACTAAAATTAATTTTGTTTTAGATTCTAATTTAAATGTTTGTAATTTAGGAGAAACCTTGCAGATTTTTTTTTAATTTTTGTACAAAGTTTGATCCAAAACCTGAGATCTACCACATTTTTTTGAAATCTACCACATTTTTTTTAGATTCTACCACACAAATTTTTTAAGTCCGATCACTGATTCCTTTGCCATTTCTTAAGATAAATTATCAATTTAAACATTGTTATATTATATTGTTATCTTGAATCACATACATAAATACGTATTTTTCAACGGGTAAACCGGTAAATACAGAAATAAACAGAAATAAAGTTACGTGCAAGTATACCTGTGCGCCACCCTTTGAAAAACGCGATTTTTGACCTTAAGCCCAGATTTTGAGTGTGTATTTAAAATTCTGAGTATGCAGATTTTACTGCTTGAACCTACAAGTGTGAACCTCGAAAAAATTATATAAATTTTTTTTTGTCACACAGTGTAATTTAGATCGTCTTTAATAATCTATATATCGTCGTTTAAAGTACAAAACCGCGTATCAACAAGATGCAAAGCCGCCTATGTGAGGTTGCATAAATTATTATCTAGTTAGTAAAAACGCTCATATTTCAAAATGGTTCTCTTTTTTATAAGGCAATCGCATTTCTGGATAGTATATTTCAGGACGAATGGATAAGGATTGAGCCAACTGCTTCTGGAAGCAAATTCAATGTTTGGCAGCAAATGTCGGTTACGCGATTTTGCAGAATGACCATACGCGGTTTTGTACTTTATACGAAGATATGCATGTATGTATATGTGTATGGCCAGCAAAAACTGCGGAGAGATCCGAAAACTGAAAGAAAGGTGAATAGTAAAGTGCCACGAAGGGTTGTGAAACGAATACTTTTCCGGTTGGTTTTCTGAAATTTTTCATTCTGAATTTCAAATATGCTTTTTCATAGTTAATTATACTTAGAAATTAATTATACTTTTAATATATTTGTCTGCCGGCATAAGAACCTGGAACCTCATGAAGGTTACAAATAGTCGCACGCTTCTCTGCACACTCAGCTACTGTCGAATACGTATATGTACATGTTTTCAAATATTCAGTTTGAGCAAATATTTTAAAATTTTTGTTTTCAAATAACGTGATATTTTTCGGTAGTTATCGGATACGAATATTATATTAAATATTAAAATTTTGCCAAAATTGGAAAATACAAAGGTTCACAAGCACGAAATGGCAATACCGCCCAACAATATTTGTATATTTTTCACTGGCATTTGTCATCAAGTGGCAACTCAGATATTTGGTCATTTGCGTAATTTTTATTTGGCTTATGTAGCAGCACTGCGTTCACACGATTTGGCCACCAGGGTTGTTTTTATTTGCCACAAGAAGGCAAATATTTGGCTTTTCTGATGAATGACAAATTTAATTTAGCGCTCACATGATTTGTCTACGAATTTGACAAATTTTTAGCCAAATGTATAAATCATGTGATCCCAGCTTAACATGCAATGCCAGAATTTCCACAATTCTTCATAGCTGAATTGCTGAATATTTTAACTGTATTACCAGCGTAACTAGAATCGCGGTGACAAGAACTGGTAACATTTTTTGGCCATAAACTTTTCCGGTTACAAAATCTTTGGTAACGTGCAGAATAGACCTGTAAACGGAGAAATATACGACACCAGGTTGCTGGCTCCACCAAGTGATTGTACCATCAGGCCCGAAACATATAACTTACCAGCATGCTGGTACAATATTTATTTCTTTACAAATGTGGTTGTGGAGAGATCGGAATGATTAGAGCCGAAATTTCATAATTTGTCTAGCATTTGGTTTAAAGATTGTTTTTTTTTTGTGTTTTAATTCGCAACTGCAATATCGTGAGGTAAATCTTCCGCGAACACGGCCTTGACTCATATTGTGCAAGAAATTTCCGCCAAAATACTTTTTACTTATAAAATTGAGCTAATTTCACCACTCACGACACCAGCAGCTGGTACAATCACACCCAAGAACATACACGGTCAATCGAATTGATGGGCCATTTAACAAATTAAGCATATTAGGGGCAGTAAACTTATCTATTTTAAACTATAGTTAAATCGCTATTAGATAAGTTAAGAGCCTTAACACTTTTACAGTATGTATGTATAAACACGTAAGGAACATACAATACATATAGATACTGTTATATTGAAATGTTATGAATTGTATTCTAGTGCAATAGTACATACCTACTTAGGCCCGTTTTCTCATCTAACCTTTAGTTTACCGGCCACTTTATCGTCTGGATATACGAGTTTTCGTTTTCTCATCAGCGCATTAATTTCTCGAATCGATAAACTGTTGCTCACCCTACGCAACCTTTAAAATTTGTACCCAACTTTAAATTTTGGTTTGGTTTTGGTTCATGAGTCAGATATATTAGATATTTCAACCAAGGTTTTGGTTTTTGCTAACAGTTGCTCTTGCTCTATATTTGCTTATGTTGCATTGCCAACCTTTGAAATTTTATGACGAATGTAGTGAAGTTTCACTCTCGGAAATGTAGTGAAGTTTCACTATACGGAATAACAAATTTATTTTTACCGGCAAGGTAAGAAAACGAAAACACTTTAAAGTGAGGAACAATTTATCTGCCCTGTTAGTAAAGGCAACTTTACTGCTTACATTAGAAAACGGCCCTTAGTGTATAATAGATATCCAACCGTTTATATTATTCTCATTTCACATTATGTATATACTCATATGTATACATTCCGTTACCTTGGTACGCTACGTATATATATATCCATCTCTGAATTACCGCTTACAAGCGGTAAAGAGCATAATAGTCCCATGTCTCAGACATAACAATTTTTGGCGACGAGTAAGAACGGCTCACGTTCTGGCGTATAGTGAAAACAATGGCTACAGCTACATTTTTCAATTTCGAGCCCTTCGGCGTCACGGTAGGCGGAGCATTTCAAACCCGCGTTACAATTATACGAATGCGAAGAGACCAAACATGCAAAACTGCTTCTTCATCTAATGGGGTCAGACACATACAACGCTGTCGAGTTTAAATAGCGGCAAATCAGCTGCACTTGATAGTAGNGATTTGGCCACCAGGGTTGTTTTTATTTGCCACAAGAAGGCAAATATTTGGCTTTTCTGATGAATGACAAATTTAATTTAGCGCTCACATGATTTGTCTACGAATTTGACAAATTTTTAGCCAAATGTATAAATCATGTGATCCCAGCTTAACATGCAATGCCAGAATTTCCACAATTCTTCATAGCTGAATTGCTGAATATTTTAACTGTATTACCAGCGTAACTAGAATCGCGGTGACAAGAACTGGTAACATTTTTTGGCCATAAACTTTTCCGGTTACAAAATCTTTGGTAACGTGCAGAATAGACCTGTAAACGGAGAAATATACGACACCAGGTTGCTGGCTCCACCAAGTGATTGTACCATCAGGCCCGAAACATATAACTTACCAGCATGCTGGTACAATATTTATTTCTTTACAAATGTGGTTGTGGAGAGATCGGAATGATTAGAGCCGAAATTTCATAATTTGTCTAGCATTTGGTTTAAAGATTGTTTTTTTTTTTGTGTTTTAATTCGCAACTGCAATATCGTGAGGTAAATCTTCCGCGAACACGGCCTTGACTCATATTGTGCAAGAAATTTCCGCCAAAATACTTTTTACTTATAAAATTGAGCTAATTTCACCACTCACGACACCAGCAGCTGGTACAATCACACCCAAGAACATACACGGTCAATCGAATTGATGGGCCATTTAACAAATTAAGCATATTAGGGGCAGTAAACTTATCTATTTTAAACTATAGTTAAATCGCTATTAGATAAGTTAAGAGCCTTAACACTTTTACAGTATGTATGTATAAACACGTAAGGAACATACAATACATATAGATACTGTTATATTGAAATGTTATGAATTGTATTCTAGTGCAATAGTACATACCTACTTAGGCCCGTTTTCTCATCTAACCTTTAGTTTACCGGCCACTTTATCGTCTGGATATACGAGTTTTCGTTTTCTCATCAGCGCATTAATTTCTCGAATCGATAAACTGTTGCTCACCCTACGCAACCTTTAAAATTTGTACCCAACTTTAAATTTTGGTTTGGTTTTGGTTCATGAGTCAGATATATTAGATATTTCAACCAAGGTTTTGGTTTTTGCTAACAGTTGCTCTTGCTCTATATTTGCTTATGTTGCATTGCCAACCTTTGAAATTTTATGACGAATGTAGTGAAGTTTCACTCTCGGAAATGTAGTGAAGTTTCACTATACGGAATAACAAATTTATTTTTACCGGCAAGGTAAGAAAACGAAAACACTTTAAAGTGAGGAACAATTTATCTGCCCTGTTAGTAAAGGNTACGCAAGTTCGATCCCTACTGAAGTCTGGAATAAAAGAAGTCTGATGAGGAGATGTGGTGAGCTCCGAAATAGCTGCTATAACTTCTACCGCTTAGACTTTGTTGCTTTTTCAATTTTTCCTAATAAACAATCGTGGTACAAAGCTCAATAAAAATATTAAAAAAATAAAATGTTAACAAGCCACAATAACATTGACAAATACATAGTTTAGGAAGAGCCTGCCTGAAACTATACAAAAAAGCAAATAAGCAAATGGATGTATAGAATTGACAACAACAACCACGCTGTCGAGTTTAAATAGCGGCAAATCAGCTGCACTTGATAGTAGTTGGTTGAATAAGGAAAATGAATTAGCAACAAGAGTTTACGGGATGTACATAGCTCAGTGGTTAACGCTTCTGACTTTGAACATCGAATTCGCAGGTTCGATCCCTGCTGAAGTCTAGAAAAAGAAGTCTGATGAGGAGATGTGGTGATCTCCGAAATAGTGCTATAACTTCTACCGCTTAGACTTTGTTGCTTTTTCAATTTTTCCTAATAAACAATCGTGGTACAAAGCTCAACAAAAATATTAAAAATAAAATGTTAATAAGCCACAATAACATTGACAAATACATAGTTTAGGAAAGCCTGCCTGAAACTATACAAAAAACCAAATAAGCAAATGGATGTATAGAATTGACAAGAACCACGCTGTCGAGTTTAAATAGCGGAAAATCAGCTCCACCTGATAGTAGTTAGTTGAATAAGGAAAGTGAATTAGCAACAAGAGTTAACGGGATGTACATAGCTCAGTGGTTAACGCTTCTGACTTTGAACATCGAATTCGCAGGTTCGATNTGTATAAATCATGTGATCCCAGCTTAACATGCAATGCCAGAATTTCCACAATTCTTCATAGCTGAATTGCTGAATATTTTAACTGTATTACCAGCGTAACTAGAATCGCGGTGACAAGAACTGGTAACATTTTTTGGCCATAAACTTTTCCGGTTACAAAATCTTTGGTAACGTGCAGAATAGACCTGTAAACGGAGAAATATACGACACCAGGTTGCTGGCTCCACCAAGTGATTGTACCATCAGGCCCGAAACATATNCATCCCTGATAAGGTCTGGAATAAAAGAAGTCTGATGAGGAGATGTGGTGATCTCTGAAATAGCTGCTATACTTCTACCGCTTAGACTTNTTGCTTTTTCAATTTTTCCTCATAAACAATCGTGGTACAAAGCTCAATAAAAATATTAAAAAGTAAATTCTGGAAAATTTTCGTTTTATGCGCAAAATAAAAGCAGGCGAAACTTGTTCGGAGTTTGCAGTGACATTACGACGATTGGCGGTCAATTGTAATTTTGGACTGCACCTGGAAAAAACTTTACGAAATCAGTTCGTATTTGGTTTGTTATATAAGAATATTCAAAGTAATTTATTGAAAAAGAAGTCATTGGGCCTTAATGAGGCTGTCAGCATGGCTACGGCATATCAATTGGCAGACAAAGGAGGTGTAGAGTTGCAAGGAGGAAACGACAAGGAGAGCGTGAATAAAGTTTTGGGAAAGAAAAAGTCAGAGAAGAGAGAGAAAAACGAGAAGGCGAAAGAAAATGTTTTCGGTGTAGCAATAACGCGCACCTTGCAGAAAACTGCAGATACAAAGACTTCACCTGTCACTTTTGCAATAAAAAAGGGCACTTAAAGAAAATGTGCCTTAAACAGAAAAGGCAAAAGAAGCACGTGAACCAAATGAACGAAGACAAAACCAGTGGCGTAGTTCACAACATAGGAAGACAGATTGAATGTAAGTTGTCAGTTAATAATGCGAAAATTTCATTTGAAGTGGACACAGGGTCACCTGTATCGACAATCAACTTAGAAGACGCCAAAAAAAACGTTGGAAAATCGCAGTTAAAAGAAGCAAAAATACGGCTTGTGAGCTATTGTGGCACACCTTTGGAATATTTAGGTTACATTTGGGTATGCGTTGCGGACAAATTGTGTGATAAGTTACTAAAATTGTATATCGCGAGATCAGATCGTAAGCCACTTCTGGATAAAATAATAGTCGACTGGAACGTGATAATTAACAGTGAAACATACACCGCGTCGCGTATTAACCAAATGGAAGATAGTAGCGAAGCGTACAAAATAGAAAGCTTGGTTAAGAGATATCCCAATTTGTTTTCCAAAACTACGTTAAACACAGAATAGTGCCTTTTCCTTTATTGGAAGCCGCCGAGCGTCAACTAGACGAATATGTTGCGGAGGGACTTCTTAAGAAGGTGGAAACAAGTGAGTGGGCCACACCGATCGTTGTTGTACGTAAGAAATGTGGCAACATTCGAATATGCGGTGACTACAAGGTAACCCTAAAACCAGTGTTATTAGTCGACGAGCATCCTTTGCCAACAGTGGATGAACTTTTTAGCAAGATGGCTGGAGGGCAAAAGTTTTGAAAACTCGACTTGTCCACAGCATACTTGCAATTGGAAATCCACCCGAAAGACCGAATTTTACTCACAGTATGTACATATAAGGGGTTATACGAACCCACAGGAATTATGTACGGAATTGCAAGCGCTCCGGCAAAATGGCAACGCGTAATGGAACCATTATAAGCCGATATTCCCGGGGTGTCAGTATTTTTAGACGACATTAAGATCACGGCATCCGACGATGGTATGCATCTACGGGGCGTTGAAGAAGTTCTCAGCAGACTTGATCGCTACAACGTGCGGTAAATCTCGAAAAATCTTAATTTTTTAAAGATAGCATAGAGTACTGTGGCAGTACTGAGTCACACGTATGAAATAAGGCATTATTTCATATAGGGAATTACTGTTTATTCAACAGGAATTTAACACAAATTTAATTAATTACAAAGATATGAAAGTTTATATGTCGTTCAGGATGGTTTCACTCGCGTGTTCGGTGTCAACTAACTGCTCGTGAATTAACTTCGCTTCGTCTCTCTTGCGTTGTGTCGGTGGCAAGTAAGCAAGCAGAATTGGCAACAGGGGTGCAAATGATTGGTGGAGGAATAGAGTTGCTTACAGTCGGCTATCCTGCTCAATGGGAACGCCCTCGTTCCCGCCACCAGTTTCGGAGTTGGACTCTTGGTCGCCGTCGGTTTCGTCGTCGGGTGGCAACGCGCACCATTGTTTTAATTTGTCGGTAGAGTAGATAGATGTATAATGCTTTTGCGAACGCTTCGATTGCGGTAGGTCTTCGATAACATATCGGTCTTTATCGAGAACCTTCGTGACGATTAACGGGCCTTTGTAGCGTGGCTCGAGTTTTCGTGAGCACCCAGTGCTAGGAGGTTCATTCTCGGCAAGGACCAAGTCTCCTTCTTCAAAAGACTTTGGTTTAGCATATTTTCCGTCGTAACGTAGCTTAGCGGCTGCTCTTTGGTCATTTACTCGGGACGCTGCGGTAGTTCGTAAGTTTCGAAGTTCCTCGTCGCTTAAGTAGTTACTGTCGTGTAGGCTTGATACAATTCTGTTCTTCAGGATGTCACGAGGATGAAACCCATAGAGAAGCTCATAGGGGGTACAAAGCGTAGTGGAGTTCTTCATGGTATTGATGCACCACTGAACGTTGCGGATGTTCTCATCCCAGCGCTTGTCGTTTGTAGTGGAGGGTAAAAGCATTGATAATATAGTGCGATTGGTACGTTCAGCATGACCGTTGGCTCGTGGTGTACGCACCGCTGCTAGAATATGCTTAACGTTGTTATCGGCGCAATACTTCTGGAAATCACGAGATGTAAAGGCAGTACCGCGGTCGGTAACGATCCGCTCCGGCATGCCTACGTAGCTGCTTACATCGTTCAATACCTCGATCACACATTTAGTAGAAGTGTTCTTAACTGCACGAAGGATTGTGAACTTCGTGAACGCGTCGACGATGACTAGTAGATGTTCGTTTCGCTTAGCGCTCTTGGGAAACGGTCCGAGGTGGTCTATGTGCACGGTCTTAAATGGAGTTGGGTCGATGTCGTCAAAATGGTATTGGGCTTCCTTCTTTNTCATTCTCGGCAAGGACCAAGTCTCCTTCTTCAAAAGACTTTGGTTTAGCATATTTTCCGTCGTAACGTAGCTTAGCGGCTGCTCTTTGGTCATTTACTCGGGACGCTGCGGTAGTTCGTAAGTTTCGAAGTTCCTCGTCGCTTAAGTAGTTACTGTCGTGTAGGCTTGATACAATTCTGTTCTTCAGGATGTCACGAGGATGAAACCCATAGAGAAGCTCATAGGGGGTACAAAGCGTAGTGGAGTTCTTCATGGTATTGATGCACCACTGAACGTTGCGGATGTTCTCATCCCAGCGCTTGTCGTTTGTAGTGGAGGGTAAAAGCATTGATAATATAGTGCGATTGGTACGTTCAGCATGACCGTTGGCTCGTGGTGTACGCACCGCTGCTAGAATATGCTTAACGTTGTTATCGGCGCAATACTTCTGGAAACCACGAGATGTAAAGGCAGTACCGCGGTCGGTAACGATCCGCTCCGGCATGCCTACGTAGCTGCTTACATCGTTCAATACCTCGATCACACATTTAGTAGAAGTGTTCTTAACTGCACGAAGGATTGTGAACTTCGTGAACGCGTCGACGATGACTAGTAGATGTTCGTTCCGCTTAGCGCTCTTGGGAAACGGTCCGAGGTGGTCTATGTGCACGGTCTTAAATGGAGTTGGGTCGATGTCATCAAAATGGTATTGGGCTTCCTTCTTTCCCCCTTAGCGCTTGTAGTACGTACATTCTACGCAGGATTTTATATAGCTTTTGACGAAGTTCCGCATTCTAGGAAACCAAAGATGATCCAGCAGTCGTTGTAGCGTCTTCTCGACACCCATATGTCCAGCGCGATCATGGGCGTCTTGAGTTACTCGATGTCTCAGGGTTTTAGGGACGACCCATAACGGTTTGTTGTCTACTCGCCGAAATAGTCTGTTGTCCTTAATAACGTAGTCTCCATCAGGTGATTGGTTCTTCGTCTTAATATCGTTGATAATCTCTCGCAGTTTATAGTCTTGGATTTGCATGCTGAAGAGCCAGTCAGACTCGTCGATCGCCACCCTGGATATACGTAGATGTGCCGTATCTGATTCAGTCGATTCTTCTGCGGGAGCTCGGCTTAAGGCGTCGACGTGCTCCATTCTTCTGCCTGGTCTATGTTGTATGTCGATGTCATAATCTTGGATCTTAAGCCACCAACGCGCGATACGTGGGATTAGTTCTTTCTTCTTCATTGCAGTTTGAATCGCGTTACAATCCGTTCTTACGATGATACTTTTGCCGTAAATGTAGTGCCTGAATCGTTCGAGTGATTCTACCAGGGCTAAAGCTTCCAGCTCGAAGCTGTGAAACTTCCTCTCGCCGGCGGATGTTGCTCGACTGTAGTAAGCGACCGGCTTGAGGCCATCACCTTCTCGCTGCAGCAACACACCTGCTAACCCGACCAAACTTGCATCTGTGTGTAGCTCGTGCTCAGCATCTACGCGATATGCAGCCAGTAGAGGTTTTGACGCCAATATACCTTTGAGCTGATTAAAAGCTTCACTCTGCTCTGATAACCATCGGAAATCGGCACCCTTTCGCAAAAGTTTCCGCAACGGTTCGGAAATTAATGCATAGCCAGGGACGAATTTCCGAAAGTAACCGCTAAGTCAGAGGAACCGACGCACATCATTCACATTCTTGGGTTTGGCAAAATCTGATACAGCTTGAGTTTTCACCTCACCTGGCGTTATACCATCAGGGGTAATTTCGTGACCTAGGAACGTTATAGAATTTTTCAGAAAGGTACACTTTTTCGCGTTTAGAGTAANACCGCACAAATTCGAAAACAGTAATCAATTAATCGTTCATTTGACTTTCGCACATTTTCACTCATCACCCGATGTATCTGTGCTTCATCGAGGTGAACGCCGAATTCTGCCACTAAATCATTTGCAAAATCGTTCCATGTTGTATGCACTCTTGGCTGAGCGTCAAGCCACATGCGCGCTACGCCCCGCAATCTACTATACACGGCCAAAAGCACACATTTTTCATCAAATTGATACGCGCGAACAACACTACTAACACGATCTGTGAATTGTTCCACCGTGAGCGATTGGGGATTTGTCGGGTCAAATTCTGGAATTGTTTCACTTATTTCTTTCACGGACTCTTTGCGCCCATTCGCACTTTGCCAACTCGGGGTAGCTATGGGGTTTGCAACACTTTCGCGCTGTCGATCGTTTCCTGCATTTTCATTGGATGCGTTTTGCCGTAATAACACCAATATATTGTCCAGCGCGCCACGAAGTTCATCCGTTTGCTCTTGCAAATTAGCATTCGCATTCGCGTTCACCACTACCGACGGCACTTGTATTTCGTCAGAATCGTTGTTATCAAGCAAACGCTGCACAAGCTCAGCACGCGAGCCAGACGTTAGCAAATTTCTTTGAGAGAGCACTGATTTTAATTGATCAATTCGCAAATCCACAATTTTTACTGCTGCACCGTCGTCAATTTCCTGCATTTCCATTTTTTGTTTTGATCGTAAGTTCATATTTATTTTTATTTTTTCCTTTACGCTTTTTGTCGTTTACTTTAAATTCGCTTCATGTTCCGATTTTACCCGTTTCGTTTTGCCGTTTACGCTCTTATTCTTTGCTTCGTTTAACCGATTATCGCAGTTTTTTCACTCGTTTCCACGTTTGTCTTACATTGATTCGCCTAAGTTTCGCATGCGTTTAAAAATTTGGCCGTTGCACGTTCGTTTGTTTGATCGCTGATATGTTGTTGGTAGGATTGCCCTACGCTTCGCAGTTACACAGTCTCGCTTGCACACACAGCCGTTCGTTCTGTTGAAAATCGCTAACAAACCGACGTCAGCAATTTCTAGAATGTTCGCTAAGAATTTTCACTGCACAATGCGCTTTGTATGTCCGCATTTATACCACACAACTAATTACACTCGAATTTGGGCAAACATCCCTCTTCTGAACTATGAAATAAGGCATTATTTCATATAGGGAATTACTGTTTATTCAACAGGAATTTAACACAAATTTAATCAATTACAAAGATATGAAAGTTTATATGTCGTTCAGGATGGTTTCGCTCGCGTGTTCGTTGTCAACTAACTGCTCGTGAATTAACTTCGCTTCGTCTCTCTTGCGTTGTGTCGGTGGCAAGTAAGCAAGCAGAATTGGCAACAGGGTTGCAAATGATTGGCGGAGGAATAGAGTTGCTTACACACGTATGACGATGGTTCCGGCCGATTCAATTCGCTTCACAAACGCTGAATAAAGTGCAACAGCGCTATTCACAACTAGACAAAGAAGCATATGAAATCATATTTGGGATACGTTAGTTTCACCAATATTTGTACGGTAGATAGTTCAATCTCATTACAGATAATCGGGCAATTTCGCAAATATTTTCCCCAAGTAAAGGTATATCAATTCATTCAGCAACTCGCATGCAATATTATGCATTATTCCTTGAACAGTACGATTACGTGATCAAATGCAAGCGTTCAAAAGACAATGCTAATACAGATGCGCTTTCAAGGCTGCCAACCACAGAGGAAACCAAATGCATAGAGAAGGTGTACGTGGTGGAAGAAGAGTTATTGGATAATTTACCAATAACGGTTATATCTTGCGTGTTGTTGTAAAGTATTGGACGAGTTGCATACACCACACTTCGGCATAGTTCGAATGAAAAGTCCAGCCAGAGCTCATGTTTGGTGGAACCCATTAGACAAAGATATTGAAGAACTAGTACAGAAAAGCGTACGTTGTCAAACTACAAGACCCAACCCCAAAAAGGAGCCCCATGGGATAAGTTGCAAAATGCCGACTAAGGCGTTTAAGCGGGTCCATGTAGATTATGCCGGCCCGCTAATCGGCAAATATCTGTTCGTACTTATCGATGCCTACAGTAAATGGCCGGAAGTACACGTAACGCCTAATATGAATACAGAGACCACCATTGAAAAATGCCGGGAAATATTTTCGCAATTTGGCATCACGAACATTATTGTGAGTGATCATTGGCGAAAATTTAATTCGAGCGAGTTCCAAAATTTTTTAAAGTGCTACAAACGGCCAAGCTGAACGTTATGTACAGACCATTAAACAGAAATTAATTGCAGCGAAATGCACAGCAGACTCATTGAAAGCGGAATTATCAACAATTTTGTTAGCATACAGGCGTACCATTCACCAAGTAACAAACAAGTCACCACCGATGTTTATGCTAGGGAGGCGGATTCAATCCAGATTGGACTTATTTCTGCCGCAGAATAACCAAATAAACTACAATCAAGCAATGAAGCCGGCGCAAAAAAGAATGATGAGCGGTGAACGAGTAGCAGTACGTGATTATCTCTCAAAGAGCAAATAGCAGTTCCGAGTGGAGTGTAAGGGTGATTTACACTTCAACCTGAAACTCGATGACGGTCGCATATGGACAAGGCATGCCGATCAAGTGAAGAGACCGGGAGTAGCGGCACACAAAGAGCAAGCAACAACAGCAAACGGAGAACAGGCAGCTAATAAATCAGAGACGCCAGAGACAAACACATCACGCGAAAATCCGCCGGCGTTTTCAAAGCAATCAATCAACGCATTACCTATTCCGAAGCCCAGAGTGACGGCTGAGTCTGAAGAGACATTTACAAACTCCGCAAATACAGATATGACCGAAGTTAAGCAGAATCCACCAACAGAAACGACACAACAACAACCATTGCGACGTTCGCAACGACAACGCAAAATTCCAAAACGTCTATGGCAGAGTAAAGCGACAAACAAAAATTAGTTAAGCTGAAAAAAGACCATGCTAAATTTAAACAATTTGTAATAATTCAAGTTACAAAAATATCGATGTGAATTATTGAATTTATTTGAAAATATATTGATGAAGAACATTTAAAATTTAGAGTAAGATGTTATATTGAAATGTTATGAATTGTATTCTTATGCAATATTACATACCTACTCAGTGTATAAGAGATATCCAACCGTTTATATTATTCTCATTTCACATTATGTATATACTCATATTTATCTCCATCCATCTCTGAATTACAATAAAGCAGTCAAAGTATAATAGTGCAATGTCTCAGACATAAAAGATACATATGTATATATATCAGTCTTTATTAGTTTCAAAATTCGTCTCTTACATAAATGAAAAAAATGAGATCAAATTAAGCATATACAACTTTTTCGTACCAAGTATAAGTAAAGGGCTAAAAAAAGGCTAGGGGCAATTTTAAATTTTTGTGGTCAAACAAAGTATGTGGTAGCTACCAAAGGACTAAAAACGGGAGTTTCCTGTCATCACTGATGTTGATTCTCACTTTGCGATTTAATAGTAAATTCTTCTGACAATCTTTTTTCAAAGTTATAATACAACTATTTAAAAGTAAAACCGCTCGCTCAATTCGTCGGCCATCATTTATTTTTGGAAGTTTTTCTACTTTATAAAATTGAAATTTTCAGAGCGACTCAAATGCCAAATATAAGTAAAACAAAAAACATATAGATAAAAATATTCAAATTTTCTTTTATTTTAGGCGGGTAGAGAGAATGTATTTGTGAGATTGAAAATTTGAAAACATTTTTGTTATGTTAACAAACTTCAAAAATGTTCAGGCTGCCTCTCAGCGGTTTTACCTTAAAATTTTTGTATCATGATTCAAAGTCAGCATTAATATCACCGACGACAGTTGAGGCTTAGGTGGGTTTTTGTATCAGAATCTCATTTTTGTGAAAAATGCAGATTGAGTGTATTGAATATAAGCCCTCGGAATGTAAAAAATAAGTTTTCTAAGCATTGCCTCAGAAATTTTAAATAAATAATAGTTTGTAATATTTGAAAAGTTGTTGTTAGGGTAGAAACAAAGTTTCAATAAATAAATATTATACAAAAAAAGTATTGGTTTGAGACAATTTCCCTGCCACTGACGAATTGAAGAAGGGTATATGGTAAGTGGAGCTGGGGTGTGCGAGCAAAGATTGCAGTACCTCGAAAGTGCAGTGGTTGAAGCAAAAAACTTTATAACAGGAGGTGGCTACGCAAGAGCAATACCACATATAATTATATATCACACAGATGTTCCAAGCTTAGTCGATATGCAAGTCGAGGTGCAAATGTATTGTCCAACTTTAAGTTCACGTTGTAATTGTTTTTGCTGTGCCCTTTTATTTTTGCATAAGTTTACCTAAGCTCACAGACTACAGAGTAATTTACTTGTAGCTCTTCATTGTTATTATTTTTATGTTCTCATTATCAATTTACATTCTCTCATTCTTAATTTACATTTTCTCCTTATCAATATGAATTTACATTTTCCATTATCAATATTTTTCTTATCATTATGAATTTATATGTGTCAGTATAAATTTGTATTTTCTCAATATGAATTTTCCGTTCTCATTATCAATTTGTATTTTCTCAGTATAAATTTGAAAACTTGAACTATCGAAAATCCTTAACTAGATGATCGTAACTAAGGTGGGTTTTTCGTTCAAATATGCTTTAGTGCAGATCACAGATGCTTTTCCATGGTTTAATCTAATAATCTAACTAATAACAGCAAGCACCTCTGCATGCTCGTGTACAGCCAAAAGCATGTAATCGTGGTTTCAAAATCTCTGTAAATTACATTCATTCAACCAAATTTGATTTCAAATTTAAAACACATTTGTTTGAAAATGATTTATAATCGCTACCATGAAAAACCAAAAATGCTGTTTGAAGCAATATCTAACTTTTTTCGTCTGTCGATTTTAGAACTCGTTCGGAAATATAAAAAAAGGGATGCGGACCGAACCAGACCCCATCTATAGAATTCAGGACTGGTTATGAACTATCGAAAAATGGTTGCAGCGGAGGGCAATTGACCAGTACCGCTTTAGTGCCTTTTCCACAGGTTTAAGCTACTCACTCTGCCCACTGCACTCACACAATGTCAAAATAATCATATTAATCGCTACCATGAAAAACCAAAAATGCTGTTTGAAGCAATATCTAACTTTTTTCGTCTGTCGATTTTAGAACTGGTTCGGAAATATAAAAAAAGGGATGCGGACCGAACCAGACCCCATCTATAGAATTCAGGACTGGTTATGAACTACCGAAAAATGGTTGCAGCGGAGGGCAATTGACCAGTACCGCTTTAGTGCCTTTTCCACAGGTTTAAGCTACTCACTCTGCCCACTGCACTCACACAATGTCAAAATAATCATATTAATCGCTACCATGAAAAACCAAAAAGGCTGTTTGAAGCAATATCTAACTTTTTTCGTCTGTCGATTTTAGAACTGGTTCGGAAATATAAAAAAAGGGATGCGGGCCGAACCAGACCCCATCTATAGAATTCAGGACTGGTTATGAACTACCGAAAAATGGTTGCAGCGGAGGGCAATTGACCAGTACGGCTTTAGTGCGTTTTCCACAGGTTTAAGCTACTCACTCTGCCCACTGCACTCACACAATGTCAAAATCATCATTTTAATCTTTCATTTAAAATTGCTTTCTATCTTAATATGTACTAAAGTCCTTTTTCAATTGTACGTTTATTTACAGGTCACGAAGAAATGCAGAGTCCCACAACTGTCGGTTGACTCAATTCTACGCGTCACTGCACCACACACCGTTCAACTCATGGTGTTCGAAGGATGCTAGGAGTAGCCGCGCATTCACAATTCTCTGTTAATATTTTTGCCACCTTTTCGATGAAAGCTTGCGACAGCACACCTTTAATGTTCGGAAGAAGCGACTGCATGTTAACGTTGTGACCAAGAATGCAAGGCAGTATAGCGTTAAAGTCGAAATTGGAGCTGGTAACGAGAAGCAATGATGTCGCCACGAAATTTCTAAGTAGTAATATATAATACTAAAAAGCCCTTATTTTCTGAATTTTAAATTGCCTTAGCATTTTATATATTAAATAAAGAATTTCTAAATTTAAATTTTTACCATAAAAGCAAAAACTCTTTTCATTACCAACTGCGCATATTTTTATTGGATTTTAATAAATTAACATTGCAATTTATTTTATTGCAAATTTTGCTTCCCAAATTATATTTTTTTTACCAGAGACGATAATCCTAGCGAGTGTAAGTGAATTAATTTAAATCGGCATATAATCATAATTATATGATTTTTTTCGGCCAAAATAATGATTACACTTATATAATATATGTGTGTGTATCTCAAAAACTATTTCACCGATCTCGACCACACTGGTATACACATTGCGTTTAGCCTCCTTAAGCACCAATCAGATGAAAATTAGTTACGCTGTTAATATATAAGTGCATCGAGTACGAAAATATCGTTTTTTTAGTAAAATAAAAATGGAGGGTTTATAATAATAATAATAGATTGGCGCTTACACATATGCAGAGTTTCCACTTTGTGAGTAATTCCTCGAAACGTGAGGAATTTCGGGTGCCCTTGAGTATTTGTTGAGGAATTTTCTCTCGATATACTTGCGAATAACAAATGCAACCATGGTTTACACAACAGAGTTGTTAAATCGCTTTGCAAATATTTGAAGCATTTTCCAAAGTTTTATAAAGAGCGAAATACACCACGCAAGCGGCTTGTCAAACCTACTTTTCCCATTTCGCCATACACCATGCAAACATGACTCGTTCAAGCAAAGAATTTTAGTTTTCTTCCGGTTCACAATTTAAAATGGTTTGGTTTCCTTCGATTTTTATTTCTTGCGTCCTCATTCCGTTGCGAATTAGGCGGTTTGATCAAACGTCAATATTGCGGCCAGAAAATCAATATATATTGATTTTTGTTCACATTTTCCTCAAACGGCTTATCAAACCTACAAACACCGCCACACAACATAAATAGCTGTAAGCAAAGGGATATTTCGCTTGATTTGTCGAGTGTTTTTCGCTCTTAAGCACATCTGCATTTGCTGATACATATTCAAAATGTTATCGATAACTTTTTTAACTCCATTGTTATATTTTCAACTTATTTTGAACTTGCAAAATCTCGGTAACGAATGGAGAGAACACGCATTGTTCGATCATAAGGATATTTATATTGATTCTTTATTAGATCTAGAAAATTATAGAAAGAAAGTTTTTGAATTAAAATATTCCTCACGTTCATACAAGTTTCCCAATTAAAAAATTAAATCTGCATTACTAATATAACTCTTTTCTAAGGCTTCAGAAGAACGTATATTTGGTAGTTTAAAAATGTGTAGGACTGACTTGAGGACCAGATTGATCACTGTGTAGTTTCAGCAATATTATATACAAACCAAGGGTTAAAAAATTACGGTGATACTTTGTTTGAACCGAACAAATGTACCAATTGAATTAGAAAATGTAATTAATTTTTATGTACATATGTATGTAAATAGTATGCAGTAGACAATACACATATCTGTAATAAGAAAATTTTGAGTAATTTATTCGGATTTTGAGGATTTTTCATTTGTTTTTGAGGAATTAGTTTTTTTATTGTACATTTGTAAGTGCTTGGCCGAGCTTCTCCTCCCATTTGTTGCGTGCGCCTACAGTTTTACGCCGAACTGCGATTGTATTTTTATGAGAAGCTGTTTTTCATGGCAGAAATACACTCGGAGGTTTGCCATTGCCTGACGAGGGGCGACGGCTGTCAAGAAAAAAACTTTTTTCTATATTTTTTCGATGCTGCTTTGCCTAGGGCTTGAGCCCAGGCCATGCGGACTGGTAGCACGCACTACTAACCACTACACCACAGCGGTGCCATGGAGGGTTTAGGAACTATATTGTACTCGACCCTACCTTCAACGTACATTATGTTTGGTTTCGGGTGTATTTCGTGATTTGGTTTTCATAACACAATTGTTATTGTGGTTTATTTTTTCACTCAACAGAAATAATAATTATTTAATTTTTATTTTTTCGGCCATACAATACATGCACGACAAAATTTTTATATGGAAAAAATGCGCAGCACCGCCAACAAAAAGAAATTAAAAAAATCAACGCTATTTTACAGCCACTTATGATTTGTACTTTATTATATTAAAAGTAAAAACCAAATTTAATAACGAAAAAACAAGTGTTTACTGAGTTATTAAAATTTTTATGAAATCAATATTTTTGCAAAAATTTTCTTTTTGACTATACTATTTAAAAATGTTTTCTTGAACGTTTTTTCTTAATTCAACATCATCATTTTCTCGTTACAGTGGCCAGCAATATTTTGAAATAATTTTTATACCCTAGCGCACTTGTGCACTGGGGTATTATAACTTTGTTCACATAACGGTTGTTTGTAACAGCCAAAGCGAATCGAGATAGATATAGATAAATGTATACATAAATGATCAGAATGAAGATATCTTAACGAGACTTGGTATGTGTACTTTTTTTCAGCGTAGGAATTGAAAATGGGCAAAATTGGACCACGCCTACCTCCCATATAACGGTAGTTTTCAGAAATACGTAAACTGCGATATTTGGTACCTAGTGAAGTTTATTCACTCAAAATTGATATTTACAATGATCTTGAGACCAAAACTAACAATATTATATATTTTTGGAAAATATGCGTAGTCATGCCCACTAATGATTACACCTTTATATACCGCGTAATCGCTCCACCAATTTCCCCCAAACTTAGCGCGGTTGGTGGCCGTATTATTATTGTTATTTTATTTTTTTCCTCCGAAACGTTTTTTAATTGTAGCTATTTCTTGGTGTAAGTGTTCGCCTTGTTCATCACTGAACTGGCCCAAATTATGTGGGAAGAAGTCCAAATGCAAATGTAGGAAATTAATTTTTATGGACATGTTGAAACCCATTCCACCGTAAGCATCCAAAAATTCGTTAACAAACGTGACATAGTCGTCGCTTCTGTGGTTTCCAAAGAAATTATTACATAGCGCTACAAAACACTTCCATGCCCGTTTTTCAATAGAGCTTAGCTTGTTCAAAAACCTCATTTTGCTCATAATTTTACGAATTTGAGATCCTATGAAAATACCTTAAATTCATAAAAAGAGATAAAACCGATTGAATAGCATCCCTTCGGTAATTACGGGAACATGAATCGGCAACCGCGGCCAAAAAAGAGAAGGGATCGTCGGGTCGATTTTAGTTATATCCTTGCTTGAAATAATACAATTTTCTAACTAAATTACTTTAATAAATATTAATAATAAACAGTAACTTTACTAATTCGATGTTAATATAAATGAATCGGGCGGTGTTTCATTTATTCGGAATCCTAACAGCATAAAATGTCTTAGACCCTTTTAGTTCAGAAGTGAGACGCTTCTCATAGCCTCACAGAGTGTGTTGTGGTTGAAGTTGGTGTAAGCAGTTGCACCAGAAGAATCGTTTTTGTGATCTGCTTGTTGCGCGTACGACTGGTCGAGCGGCTGGTGAAGCATAAGAAAAAGCAAAACAATAAAGTAAAAGAAGAGATAGTGGCGGTTTGCATTTGAATTGCTATAGAATTGTTTTTGTGATCTGCTGGTTGCGCGTACAAATGGACGAGCGATCGGCGACACGAAGTTAAAAATAGTTTGCTTGAAGACATAGTGGCGGTTTACGTTTGAATCACATTCGGTGTTGTGTAAAACTTTCAAATTGGTGATCTCGCGTACGAATGGACGAGAGATTGACTTCGGGAAATTCTAAGCCAAAAGAAAGACAAACGGTTGTGTGTTGTTATTGCCGCAAATTTCAAATGTGTGTCCGAGTGGACAAACAAAGCAAAACAAAGTAAAATAAGAATCTAATAAGAATACTCTTTCGAAACAAAAATTGCAAAATGAAGATAAAAGTGGCAAACATTGAAAGTTGACGAGCTGAAAGAGCAGCTACGTAATAATGATTTACTAACATCGGGTACAAAAGCTTAATTGGTACTGCAAATTTGCAATTTCTTAAACAGTGATGAAATTGAAATCGAAAATTCAGAACCTGTTTCGCAAATGCAAGTAAATGATTTGCGTTCAATGATGCAAAATATGATGACGACCATGCAAGCTTGGCCGGTCATATGCAACAATCAAATGTACAAACAGTGCATGAAAGTGTTAATGAAGAGCGTTTGGTTATTTCACCACAAAACCCAGCAAGAACAGTGAGCCGAAGTGCAAGTGGGAGTATGACCCGACTAGCGAGAGCTCGCTTGCAGTGACACAATTTGTAAACAGAGTGGACAGTGCCATAGGTGCATAGACTGCGATGAAAAGAGTTTACTTTTGGGTGTGTACAGTAAATTAAAGGGTGTTGCGCGAATATGGTTGAATGCAGCAGCAACATTTCAAAGAAATTGGCCTGATATGGCAAGAGCTTAGCAAAGTGAATTCGGTTGCGAATTGAATAAAGCGGAAAGACACTCTAAAATGGCGAGTGGGACGCGTAAACAAAATGAAAAAATCATAGGTTATTGTTTTAGAATGAGTGGACTCGGTCGACGGTATGGCCTGACTGAAAGTTCGATTATAAAATACATTCGCGACGGATTAAAACAACATAAGTTGCAGACAGCAAAAGCTGCATTGAAGTTTAATACAATTAAGGAGATGCGCAAAACAATTGAAACTTACCTGTAGAATTTATCATTGACAAACCAATTCAAAAACGAATATACGAGTGATCGGAATAAAGACAGTGTAAAAGGCATGAATCGCAGTGCGGTTGAAGCAAAAAGCATAACGTGTTATAATTGCAAAGAGGGTGGACATATCGCGCGGAATTGCCCAAAATCGCGGTAGCAGCGTAAATGCAAAGACTGTAGCAAATTCCACGGTAGTGACGAACCAGAAAATTGTGGAAAAAAGCAATGATTGTTGAGCATGCCCAGATCCAGCAACTAGCGAAGTTTTACGACAAATCAATCCCTGTGCAGTAGTGGCATAGCCTGGATTTGGCGAAGGGGGGCGGGGGGGGGGGGGGGGTTAAAAAAAANGGGGGGGGGGGGGGGGGGGGGGGGGGGGGGGGGGGGGGGGGGGGGGGGGGGGATTAAAAAAAATTTCCATCGGTAACTCAAAGTTGTCATACACAATGGCTAGAGGCGCCGCACTGTAGTCAAAACACGATTTTTTTTTTCAAAATCGTAGATGGAATGAAATTTTTTTTGTCGTGAAGATAAATGATCATATAATATAGGAAAACTATACAGAAGTTACAACAACAATAACTTAACCCTCAAAATACCGTTCAAAATGTCACTTTTTTTAATTTTAGATTTTGGTTCCCATTCTACTAGAAAACACTATATTTAATACACCATTAGCACTGTTTCTGAAAGATTTCTCTTTATTTTACTTTAAGACTCGATTCTTGAGACATTGGATGCTGTAATCGAGTGGCCAGTTTGGAAAAAGAAAAGCTACCTTTAAACTCTAATAACTCGTAAACTACCA
>NW_016158742.1:0-5684 GCF_001687245.7 Rhagoletis zephyria
ACGAAAACATATGATCACTAAACATATGGTTGCAATTTTTGTAAACAAACTACATTGCATTTTTCGAGTTTTGGTATTTATATACTTTTTGGCTGCCTGCTATGTGACTTTATGATAGTGCCAACTAGTTTTTACTTCCTGGCGAACATTGAACGTTCACTTTCCTTTTTTCTTCCATGGAGCCAACATGAATTTCAGTTTGATTACAAATAAAACATAAACAAAGTCAGCTGGTGTGTCTTCTTCTTCCGGTTTTTGCAAGAGATGGCTAATTTCCTGTTCGTTTACATTTTTGCTTTTTCTTCTCTTTGGGAGAGAATTTTCGCTTACGCTCTTGATGTTGATTGTTGGCTGGTGTTTGCTAATTTTGTTATCGAACGCAAATAATTATCAACGCGATGCACAGTGTTTCGACTATATGGAGTCAGGTGGAAAAGTGTCATGGTGACAGTTGATAAAAAAAAAACAGCTGGGCTTGGAGAAGGAAAGGTAAAAGGCATAAATACAGAATTTCAGATCGGTGCGATACTATTGAAGCAAGTGTCTCTTTTTCAACTGTAATCGATTCTTTAAATGTCGTAGAATATTTTAGATAACGTATTTATCATTTATTTGGTATTTTCCTATTTTTCTTATAAAAAATTGACTCGGAAATGTATGTAGCTGTTAAGGATTATTAGTAAAAAAAAGTGTGATTTCCGGTTCGTCAGGTCTTGAAATTGGACGCATGTTTTAGAGAATTTTATGTACTTTTCGTAATTATAATTGGATCCTTTCGCGCGATTTTGCAAATTTATGTAATTTTTGATTTTCTTAATATTTATTTTCAGCTTATTTTTGCGTAATTTCGCGAAAAGAGTTTTTCGTACAATGGAAAAATCACACCAAACATTGGGAGAAAAGAGAATTTTTACACCTATATATGAAATTTTTAAGTAAAACCCTTGTTTTCTGAGAGTGGAAAGCGAGAAACAAAAATTTACCAAAAATCCATCACATTTCACGACTGGGCCCACATTTTTTGCGAGTTGTAGACGTTATAGTGGTCCAATCTTCCCAATATTTTATATTTAGGGGTTTCTAATAAATGAGAGAGTACAAACTAAATTTCATCTAAATCGGATGAAATTTAATGTTTCCGCCCACAAGAGTAGAGGGCGTGGAAATTATCCTATATTTATCAAATTTCATAATTCCTATTCCTAAGTAAAACTAGAGCATATGTCAAGTTTCAGCGATATCGGCGCAGGTCTATCCAGAGATAAGTTATTTTATAAAAATGCCATATATTCACACACACAATTCAAAATTCAAAAAATAAACACTTTTACTATTGGTAAGTGTCTAATATCTCGAATCTTTGTCTGAGCCATGTCTACTCCTTACTACTTACTTAATGAATTCTGACTACTTACATTAGTACGGACAAGACTTTGATTAGACTAGGATAGAGCCATATGACACTTAACAGTTGTAAGAGTTTTTTTTTTTAATCTTGAGTTCTGGCGTTATTGCAGAGGACCATCGATATATGTGGCATTAATTTTGATTTTTTTCTTATCTAGAAAATATACAATTATTATTGATTTGGTGCGTTATTCAGAAGATTTCATCAATGAATAGCCGCAGCGAAAAGGTACGAACATCGATGTAAATATATCTATTTTTCATACATTTTACAACTTTTAATAATTAACATGCATTAGTAATAGTGTGGTAATAGCAAATAAACTATTTTGTGTTATAGCTTTTAAAACCTACATAGGCTAATTCACATCGAGCCAAGATTTAAGGACATATACATATATAAATAAATAAATAAATATGCGTACATAAAATAAAATTTTCAATTTTTTTATGTATATAACGCAATTTCGGAAAAAATGTCAGTCATGAGTTGTCAATGTTTGGCCATCGATATATGATTATAAATCTTTGTATCTATAACTAAAAGACGTCAAAAGGCGCTTGGTGTGCTTGACCACTCAGGTCGGCTCTTTTTTAAGGTACTACTATGCCAAAAAAATATAAACGACCGATTCGAAATTCATAAAATTTTTTATCAATTTTTCTTAATAGGATAGTTCTTCTGGGAGTAATGTCAAATTCAATTACACTTTGTTAAATACATTTTGGTTGATACCCATATTATTACAATTGATTTAACTTTTAAAATAATTTTAGCTTAACTTCTTAAGAGGTGGCAACTCTTCTCGAAAAAGTAATGAGCATCCAAGGTACATTGAACAGGTAGTATCAGTAGAGCAGCTGATTTGATTTATTTTCAAATTATTTGGTCTCGAAAATGTCAAATATTTTTAATTTTTTCTCACAAAAATTCTGAATTGTTAAAATCCATTTGCATGTGAAACCTTTTCCCATACAAAACAAGCGGTTGAATAGCAGCTTTTGGAACGTTCGCCCAACTCGGCAGCACGACCGCTGATTACTGGGCCTTGCAAAGGATGGATCAATGCTTAGAGAAGCAAACAAATTTACTAGGAAAGAAAGTTGCACCAATTTTTATTTTTTCCAATTTCAATTTTTTATTTTTTATAATTTTTTGTATTTCACATGGCACGCTTTGATTTAGAAGAAAAAATTCAGAACAGTTTTTGACACTTTCGATACCAGAAGCAACAACAAAATACACGCAAATGTTGTTTTTGCTCTACTGATACTACCTGTTTAATGTGCCTTGTGAGCATCCATGAACCAAAAATACAAGATCACGTAAGAACGCGACGTTGTATTTGTAACTGGTTTTGAGAAAAAAGTTTGCGAAAGCGGGTTCGTCAGCTGAGCGTTTGTTTACATCACAAGCACCACTATTTTACACTTTTATTCAAGTAAAGAAGAGTTAATTCAACATGACAACACATTTTAAAGCATTTTGTTGCATCATTTTACCTAAATTGTGCGTTTAAAGTGGCTGACAATAATTTTGGCTAATTTTGGTTTTCGTTGTTTTCTTTGCTTTGTTTACTTTTCGCTCGTTTTCCAGTGAAACAAGATGGCGTAGAACCCGCTAAAAAAATCGACTTTTTTCACTCTCTTGTTCTTACGTGATCTTGTGTCTTTCGTTCATGTTAAGCATCCACACCCTAAGCCCTTTAATTTGGCACCTCACTTTTTTAAGTCGAACCAATGGTGCGGATCTGAGGGCATTGATTATTAAATAATTTAATTTTAATTATTTAAAAGGCGGCAACTCTTTCCAAAAAAGTAAAACCTCATTGCACATCTGCAGCTCAAGCCCTTTAATTTGAATTTTGAAAATCGAACGAACGGTGCAGATCTGATGACCTGGACAAAAACTGTTCGCATGTATAGGGTGATACAGATCATTGACAGCAATTATGTGTGACATGTTAAAGCTTTTATGTCAGACAATTGATACTACAGGCTTTTCGCAACATAGCCATGGAGTGAGATACTCACCTAAACAACGTGTAAAAAGGGATCGAACGTTGATGCGGATTTAAAAAAACCCACTGCAAGAAAAAAATTTGCATTCACAGCGGATCACTGTTTGCTGTGATTTTTGGGCAGTTGGAGTCGTCGGGCCGCACTTCTGCGGAAATTAGTCCGGTAACACCAGAGGTCTTCCCTTAAACTCGTAAAAGCCTCGTAAAGGGCGTAAATTTACGAGCCTCGTAAAAGAACTGTCAAAATTTGTATGGAGCTCTATTTACGAGCCCCTCATAAATTTACGAGGAAAATTTGATGCGCAAACGACCTCGTAAACTTCAGCGTTGCCGAGGGGCTGAAATTTTTATACTAATATGTATGATAAAATAATGAAAATAAATGAAAAATCTAATACGCGAATAAAATGAATGAATTTCATCAACTAACTGTATCGTCTTAGGTTTTCTGCTAATTTTCGGCATTTTTAATTGTATTTTAGCCAAGAGTGATAGAGACAAATCAAAAATTGCTTCACAAAATCCTGGTTGATCTGTTATGGAACGTTATCGTGACATGCTAATAAACTTTTTATGGACTGAATAAGATGACATGAACTTGGACAATATGTGGTTTCAACATCACGGTACCACTTGCAAAAATGGGCACGAAAGAGTCTTCGGATATGCGAACATCTGCAGTCTTATTGAATCACCCTATATTATAAGCACAACTCACCATGAATTCTTCAATAAAAGCAACAACGCATTCAGAAGGTGCAATCGCAATAGTTATTGGTATCAATTGAAAGGTGATTGAAGAAGTCTTAATTCAAACATAATTTTTAATATTTTTTTCTCACCTATAAAATAAAAGAGTTGCCAGCTGTTGAAAAATTATTTTTAAAATATCAAAAACAGTTTAAAAACTTTACGCATAAGATTAAATAGAAAAATCCATCTCATGCTGGAACATTAAAATCCTTCCTTATTCAGATTAATTACACTGTGCAAGTTGAAAATTTAGGCAACGGTTCTGATAGTTGATGAAGGCTCCAGGTTTCTAGATAACGGTACTTTGAAATTTGCTTAAAATTTAAATTTTTGTAAATGAATCTCTCAGTTTTAAGATAATTTTACTAAAATTTTGCACGTCACTGTTTTTTAATATAATTTTAACTATTTCTATAACATATACAGTTATTTAGAAAAAACGTTAAAATTTTCAATTACCATTACCTCGGAAATTTGATCCAATCCGGCAAAACGGGGACCTCATTGATTTTAGAAGGCCAACGATCAACTATCAAAACATCTCCTCTTGAAAAAAAGTTTAAGATCAAGGCACAGTTATATATAAAAAAACAAGAGAAATGTGATAAATAACGCAGATGTCGAAGGCTGGTCTTTATAAATGGAGATACGGAAGACTAAATCTTCCACCATCCATTCATTGTTATTTTTAGAAAAACGCTTCCTGCTTTTTTCGCTTTTCTTCAATATTTCTTCTAGCTTCGATGAAAATCTACTACAATCTAATCTAATCTACAATTTTATCTCATTGGTGACTCCTTCGGTGATCTCAGAAAAATCGTATTTTAAGGTCAACACTTTATACAACATTTAATTTTTCAACCATTATTAGAACAACATTTTTTCGATATCAAGTAGGAATAATCTAAAAAAAAAATTATAAAAAAATAGCTGTACAGAATTGTGCAGATAGAAACTAATATATTTAGAACTTATAGTGCAACAGCATGATATATATAAATTTTAGACTGGGGCAAGGTGGGCACATTCGCATTTTTTTCGCACTAATAAATGCTAATAGTTGCAAAAAAGTTTTAAATTTAAGATTTCGACATATCTTTTTAACTAATAAATACAAGATAACATAGAAAATATATGGTTCTTACCTTTGGCTTGCAAATCCATTACAAATATAAAGTAAACATACCTCTATAAAACAACGGCATGCAAAATAGCAATAAGTCCAGATCATGAAATTAAACAACACGCGTGAGCGTTTTTCTAACAAGAACAATTAATTACTTATCCTTGTACAATAATAATGCAAAAATCGTCCCATCAGTCCGAAGTAGTCAGATTTAGTCAGAAGAATTTTTTCTGGCAAAATCCTGAAAAGTGTCAAACTCAACTGAATTTAAATTAACGGAAATTAAAGAATACGCAAAAAGTGAGAATAATCTAAAAAGTAAAAGAAATGAATTGAAATTGGAAGGAGGCAAAAAATAATTGATATAGCAAGTGTTT
>NW_016158742.1:7128-35354 GCF_001687245.7 Rhagoletis zephyria
CAAGAGAACTGTCACTTTGCTCTCACAATTTTTGAGTGTTGGATAATTTTTTGGTCTGCACGAACGCGATTTGGGCAAAAATCGTGATAATTCGTACAAATTCGTACAAATTTTTTGCTCGACGAACAAATCTATTATCCAACACGAAAACATATGATCACTAAACATATGGTTGCAATTTTTGTAAACAAATTTCATTGCATTTTTCGAGTTTTGGTATTTATATGCTTTTTGGCTGTCTGCTATGTGACTTTATGATAGTGCCAACTAGTTTTTACTTCCTGGCGAACATTGAACGTTCACTTTTTCTTCCATGGAGCCAACATGAATTTCAGTTTGTTTGCAAATAAAACATAAACAAAGTCAGCTGGTGTGTCTTCTTCTTCCGGTTTTTGCAAGTGATGGCTAATTTCCTGTTCGTTAACTTTTTTGCTTTTTCTTCTCTTTGGGAGAGAATTTTCGCTTACGCTGTTGATTTTGATTGTTGGCTGGTGTTGGCTAATTTTGTTATCGAACGCAACTAATTATCACCACGATGCACAGTGTTCCGACTATATGGAGTCTGGTGGAAAAATGTCATGGTGACAGTTGATTAAAAAAAAAAACAGCTGGGCTTAGAGAAGGAAAGGTAAAAGGCATAAATACAGAATTGCAGATCGGTGCGATACTATTGAAGCAAGTGTCTCTTTTTCAACTGTAGTCGATTCTTTAAATGTCGTAGAATATTTTAGTTAAGGTATTTATCATTTATTTGGTATTTTCCTATTTTTCTTATAAAAAATTGACTCGGAAATGTATGTAGCTGTTAACGGATTATTAGTAACCAAAAGTGTGATTGCCGGTTCGTCAGATCTTGAAATTGGACGCATGTTTTAGAGAATTTTATGTACTTTTCGAATACATAATTGGATCCTTCCCCGCGATTTTCCAAATATATGTAATTTTTGATTTTCTTAATATTCATTTTCAGCTTATTTTTGCGTAATTTCGCGAAAAGAGTTTTTCGTACAATGGAAAAATCACACCAAACATTGGGTAAAAATAGAGTTTTTACACCTATATATGAAATTTTTAAGTAAAACCCTTGTTTTCTGAGAGTGGAAAGCGAGAAACAAAAGTTTACCGAAAATCCATCACATTTAAAGTCATTAAGTCACATTTTTTGCGAGTTGTAGACGTTATAGTGATCCAATCTTCCCCATATTTTATATTTAGGGATTTCTAAAAAAAGAGAGAGTACAAACTAAATTTCATCTAAATCGGATGAAATTTAATGTTTCCGCCCACAAGAGTAGAGGGCGTGTCAATTATCCTATCTTTATCAAATTTCATAATTCCCTATTCCTAAGTAAAACTAGAGCATATGTCAAGTATCAGCGAAATCGGCGCAGGTCTATCCAGAGATAAGTTATATTATAAAAATGCCATATATTCACACACACAATTCAAAATTCAAAAAATAAAAACTTTTACTATTGTTAAGTGTCTAATATCTCGAATCTTTGTCTGAGCCATGTCTACTCCTTACTACTTACTTAATGTATTCTGACTACTTACATTAGTAAGGACAAGACGTGGATTAGGCAAGGATTAGAGACATATGACCCTTAACAGTTGTAAGAGTTTTTTTTTTGAATTTTGAGTTCTGGCGTTATTGCAGAGGACCATCGAAATATGTGGCATTAATTTTGATTTTTTTCTTATCTAGGAAATACAATTGTTATTGATTTGGTGTGTTATTCAGAAGATTTCATTAATGAATAGCCGCAGCGAAAAGGTACGAAAAACAATGTAAATATATCTACTTTTAATACATTTTACAACTTTTAATAATAAACATACATTAATAATAGTGTGGTAATAGCAAATAAACTATTTTGTGTTATAGCTTTTAAAACCTATAGGCTAATTCACATCGAGGCAAGATTTAAGGACATATACATATATAAATAAATAAATAAATATACGTACATAAAATAAAATTTTCAATTTTTTTTTTATGTGTATAACGTAATTTCGGGAAAGTTGTCAGTCATGAGTTGTCAATGTTTGGCCATCGATATATGTTTATAAATCTTTGTATCTATAACTAAAAGACGTCAAAATGGCGCTTGGTGTGCTTGACCACTCAGGTCGGCCCTGCAGATCGAACGGTGCAGATCTGATGACCTGGACAAAAAATCCCTTCGCGTATTATATATATATAGATAGAAGATGTTCGCATGTATAGGGTGCTACAGATCATTGACAGCAATTATGTGTGATATGCTAAAGCTTTTTTTCAGACAATCGATGATCCCAACATAGCCATGGAGTGATACTCAGTTGAACAACGCGTAAAAGGGGATCGAACGTTGATGCGGATTTAAAAAAAACCCACTGCAAGAAAAAAATGTGCATTCACAGCTGGCCACTGTTTGCTGTGATTTTTGGGCAGTTGGAGTCGTCGGGCCGCACTTCTGCGGAAATTAGTCCGGTAACACCAGAGGTCTTCCCTTAAACTCGTAAAAGCCTCGTAAAGGGCGTAAATTTACGAGCCTCGTAAAAGAACTGTCAAAATTTGTATGGAGCTCTATTTACGAGCCCCTCATAAATTTACGAGGAAAATTTGATGCGCAAACGACCTCGTAAACTTCAGCGTTGCCGAGGGGCTGAAATTTTTATACTAATATGTATGATAAAATAATGAAAATAAATGAAAAATCTAATACGCGAATAAAATGAATGAATTTCATCAACTAACTGTATCGTCTTAGGTTTTCTGCTAATTTTCGGCATTTTTAATTGTATTTCAGCCAAGAGTGGTAGAGACAAGATGGCGGGCTGTTATGGAAAATACTACAAATCAAAAATTGCTTCACAAAATCCTGGTTGATCTGTTATGGAACGTTATCGTGACATGCTAATAAACTTTTTATGGACTGAATAAGATGACATGAACTTGGACAATATGTGGTTTCAACATCACGGTACCACTTGCAAAAATGGGCACGAAAGAGTCTTCGGATATGCGAACATCTGCGGTCTTATTGAATCACCCTATATTATAAGCACAACTCACCATGAATTCTTCAATAAAAGCAACAACGCATTCAGAAGGTGCAATCACAATAGTTATTGGTATCAATTGAAAGGTGTTTGAAGAAGTCTTAATCTAAACATAATTTTTAATATTTTTTTCACCTATAAAATAAAAGAGTTGCCAGCTGTTCAAAAATTAATTTTAAAATATCAAAAACAATTTAAAAACTTTACACTTAAGATTAAATAAAAAAATTCATCTCATGCTGGAACAATAAAATCTTTCTTTATTCAGATTAATTACACTGTGCAAGTTGAAAATTCAGGCAACGGTCCTGATAGTTGATGATGGTCCAGGTTTCGAGATAACGGTACTTTGAAATTTGCTTAAAATTTAAGTTTTTGTAAATGAATCTCTCAGTTTTAAGATAATTTTAGTAAAATTTTGCACGTCACTGATTTTTAATATAATTTTAACTATTTCTATAACATATACAGTTATTTAGAAAAAAAGTTAAAATTTTCAATTACCATTACCTCGGTAATTGGATCCAATCCGGCAAAACGGGCACCTCATTGAAGGCCATTTAAGTACGATCAACTATCAAAACATCTGCTCATGAAAAAAAGTTTAAGATGCTGGCACAGTTGTATATAAAAAACAAGAGAGATTTGATAAATATCGCAGATGTCGAAGGTTGGTCTTTATAAATGGAGATACGGAAGACTAAATCTTCCACCATCCATTCATTGTTATTTTTAGAAAAACGCTTCCTGCTTTTTTCGCTTTTCTTCAAAATTTCTTTTAGCTTCGATGAAAATCTACTGATAAAAAGTTGTATCTCATTGGTGACTCTTCGGTGATCTCAGAAAAATCATATTTTAAGGTCAAAACTTTACATAGCATGCTATTTTTGTAATTTTTTAATTCTTCAGCCATTATTCCAAAAAAAATTTCGGTATTAAGTAGGAATAATCTAGAAAAAATTATAAAAAAAATAGTTGTACAGAATTGTGTGGAAAAAACTATTATATTTAGAACCTATAGGGCCACATCTATAATATATACATATAAATTTTAGACTGGGAAAAGGTGGGGACGTACTACTTTCACACTAATAAATGCTAATAGTTGCAAAAAAAGTTTTAAATTTAAGATTTCGACATATCTTCTTAACTAATAAATACAAGACAACATAGGAGACATATCGAGCCCTAACCGCCAAAATAACGTAAGCGACATTTCTTTCAAAATCTTCTTTTTGATGCAGAAATGCATCTAGATGCTCTAGGAATATTTCTGCATCAAAACGAAAATTTTGAAAAAAATGTCGCTTACGTTATTTTGGCGGTTAGCCTCGATATGGTACTTACCTTATAAAGTAAACATACCTCTATAAAACAACGGCATGCAAAATAGCAATAAGTCCAGATCATGAAATTAAACAACACACGTGAGTGTTTTCCTGACAAGAACAATTAATTACTTATCCTTGTACAATAATAATGCAAAAATTTTATGTAATTCATAATGGTGGGAATATTGCTAGTCATTTTCAATATTTATAATACAAAGATTCTAGTCGACTTTTGTCCAGCTAGCTTGTTCTATTCGAATCACTGTGCAACTGTAGGAATAATTTTTGAAATCTTTTATTTATTTTCAAATATTTATCATTACAAATATAAGCATGAAATTAAAAACACTTTATTCGCAAGAAAATTACCTCACAAGCCCATTAAAAATGCATCTGCATATATCGCACACAATCTTCAAAATTACACGTTCGTGAGAAAATGTGAAAAACTATTTCCTAGCACATGCCAATCATATGGGCAAGGGAGACTTTACTTTAGGTTTTTTCAACAAATTATAACAAAAATATGCTCCAGCTTTTGCTGAAAGATAAACAAAATCACCTGTGTACATTTTTAGTGCATAATTTCAAAAGTGTAAAATATTGAGTTGTGTCACTTTTTGAAGATCGTGTGCGATATGTAAGTACATACATCATTTTTTGTCACAGTAATTGGCAAATGCACAGGAAAATAAAAATTTTATTGCAAATATACATAATTTTATTTTCTTTTGTGTTAATCGCTAACATTTACATACATTTCTTAAAAATCTATATTCATTGCATTTTTCTTTTACGGTTTGAGTTTTCTTAAAATGTATTTATTTATAGTACAGCTACTGCTTCAATGCTAGTACATATTTTGTTTTACTAGTATATTGAAGCATAACCTAAAAATAAGTTGCAACAATTCTTAAGTCACTTGAGAGAAATTTGTGAATTCTTCTTCTTCTTATTGATCTTAACTTGAATGCATTGAATGCGTGCATTACATTGTTTAAGTTTTCGCATGCCATACATATATTCTTGCCATCTACATACTTGAGGACAGTAAAGTCCACTAAAAGGGGTTTGTTATGTAATTAATGTGCGCGCCGCGCATGCGCTTTGCAGTTTTTACTTAAAAATTGAATTATGATATGGACTAACAGACATAAAATATATATTTTAAAATCACATATTATACAAACAAGAGTAAGTTTTTATTATTAAATATGTATTATAAATTACATTAATTTTTAAATAGTTACTGCATTAAGATGTGCTTTCCTGAATGCTATTCTAACTAAAATTGCTTGAATTGAGTTTGAGCTCTTTTTATTATTTTTATTTTTATTTTAATTTTAATTTTTATTTTTACTTGAATTGCTTTTTAATGCCACAGTTAATAAATTTATAGTCGCTAGCTACCTATTAAATTTACATATATTTACGTTATACATATCCGTATACATTTTAAAATATTTAAAGCGTAGCACCCTGTTTGCAGCGTACTAAATTTTGCAAAATTTACAGATTCTATAAAAAAAGTCAAAACTAGGAAACCCCAACAACTAAGTTTGGTGCAACTTTTTTGTTTTTTATTTTAACTCGCCGATGGCCAAAAAAAAGTCCATGAAAGCTCATTTCCATAACGCTCATAGATTGCCCGCTTTTTCCGCCGATTCTCACACTAAGCTTTCAACTCGTTGCTGTTGAAGGCATGGAAAATCACTCCGCTTGGTTAGCCGCCGCCGTAATAACCTACTTGCATACATACATATACAATATCTACATTAATCCAGTTATGTATGTATGTAAGTGCATATCTAAAATCACTTCGTTGGAAGCTGCAGTGGAATTCTGCCAATCGCAACGCTAGATTTTCGTCGCGAAAATTCTCTAAATTAAAAGCAGTAGCACCTAAAAGTATACAACAGGAAAAGTAGCAGTTACAATCTCTCAACTAGATGTTGCATGTTGTTAGGCGCGCCTGTTATTCTTTTGGAGACTTTTGGCAATCAAAATTAGCTTTTGTGAATATTGTTATCTGGCTGCTGAGCTTCCCAATCTTTCGTTCGCTTAACAATCACTTTGAATGAGCGCCTCACTCAGCGCGTTCAGTTGTTCTTCGCCACACTTGATTTTGTCCGCAATATCACGTGTATCTGCTATCAATTTCGCTTTCATGTTGATAAAATAATCGAAATCGGCAAATTCATCCGTGCTGAGATTTTTCTCGACAATGCCAACAACACTGCTGCCGCGTCGATCGATGTCCTCTTTAAGGCGCTTCGCTTCGGCAAGTTGATCGAGCAGACGATCGCGTTTTAGTTCGAGTGATTTCTGGGAAAAAGAATAAAAATCGATTTAAATATTTGTTGTTTGCAAACTGTATTGAGCTAAGAAGGTGAAATATGAGATTTTCGAAAGCACTATGCCTAGAAGTATGCAACCGGAGATGCTGAAACGAAAGAACATATTGCCGACATCCTCAAATGAAGCTTACACATTTTATCAGAACCCGGAGTGTAATTTTGTAAAGGTTTTCGACGTGCTGAATATTCAAATCCGTGATCGTTTTCGAGATGTTTTAACCAAAATGTGTAAAGGACGCGATAACCATATTCCTACTTTCGCGACTATGGGTTCGGCTGAGTGCGGTAATAAGGATTTTTAAAATTCAATATTTTTACGAAAAAACAACAAACTTAACGCCATTCGAAAGAAGAATGCTTGTACAAAAAACCAATCTCGATGCTAAATAACCTCAAATATAGGCCAAAATCACGTTTTTGCGGAAACCTGAGCCGCTAGAGCAGTTACATATGTATGTCACCGGATTTGGATTCAGTAGGTCGAAGACTTTTGGAAAATACAGGAACATCGATATATGTATGTATGTATCATACTTTAAGATCCGACTGTAAATGTCGAAGATATGAAATTTCGAAAATATATTTACAAAATTATTTCAGACTCAGATGTTGACGGCGAACTTCTTTTTCTGGCACAGCCTAATATACATACTTCTTTCTAATTCCATTTCATCCCATCAAAAATTCTTCTTTCTTACCTTCTCAGCGCCACTCTCAGCCGGCACAGCACTCAGACTATTCTCTATGCGTGCCAATCGTTCGGAGAGGGAAAGCAGTAAGCTCGTAATTTGACCCACATCATCGATGTAGGTGCGGCACTTGGTTGCTTCTATGGGACGCACTTTGTCCGTCAGCTTGCTGACCAGACTGTTACCCAACTCATCGTTGAGTTCAGCTTCCTCCTTGAGCGTCGTTTGCTCCTTGTTAAGTACGCGTATCTTACGATTAAGTTGCTTGATAAGTTCATCCTAAAAAGAGAGAAAATCGTTATAGAATTCCAACCAAACTGCAACAACTCCTTATCGCACTTACCACCTTCTTCTTGAGCAAATCACAAGTATCCGTTTCACTGTCGCCATTGGCCAGTAATACCTCCACTTCGGCATACTGTAGTTCTACTGTTACTTTCTCCTGGCTGTCACGTCCTTTCATGCGCAGCAGCGTCGAAGTGCCAACATCACGTTTAGCCGGTCGTAATGGCACATTCGGATTATAAAGGTTACTAACATAATCCGTGGCTGATTTGAGTGCGGGCGGCGCTAAGATTTGCACCAGTTTCTCATTGGACGCCAAGAGTGTAGCTAGTTCTAGTGACATGGACTCACAGTCAATTTCGATGGGATGTCGTTGACGTGGCTGCAGCGTTATGCGCTGTTGCTGAGCATCTTCCTTGTTGTGTGGTTGCTCCGTGAGTCGTGTATGCTCCTCGGTATCGTTAGCTGCAGACACCAAATAATCATCATCGGTTTGCGACGCTGTCTCTGTGGTGGATGGATTCACGCGTAGTATAATTTCGCTACGCTGCATAAGTTTTAAACCATCGGTGCTGGAGTTCATTTGCGTGATTTGTGTTGCAATGAGGTCATCACTTGTGGTATTTGTGGTGGCGACGGTGGTGGCTGATTGAGGTAGCGTTTCGCTTGTTGCTGGTGAGGTTGGCGAGGAGTTTGAATTTATGTGTGTTGTAGGAGTTTGAGCGGCGCTTGCATCCGCTACATTGCTTTCCTCCTTAAAATCAGCTATAGTTTCTGTAAGCACAGTATCGACTTGCTCCTTTGGCTCTTCAACACTAGCGGCAGCAGTGCGCTTGGGACTCTCACAGCTTTCGTCCGTTTGCTGGAGTATGTTTTCTGTTGCCATTATGGGCGTTGTAGGCGCTGAATGTAGTGTCGTCCTTGAGCCATACATGCCAATTAAACTGGTTTCAGACACATGTGCCGACATCAGTTTCGACTGCAGCTGCGTTATTTTCTCGATATTTTCGCGCAATGAATCCTTGCGGATAACAGATTTCACTGGCGCGATAGGCGACGTTGAAAGCGTAGCTGTGACCAGTTCGGCGCGGAAAATGCGTCCTTCACTGCCGCTAGTGCTGCCACTATCACTGGAGCTGCCGAGGCTAGAGAGCGGCTTCATCGAAATCAGTTGCGGTTGATGTCTGTTCGGACTACTGAGGCTACTCTCCGATTGCGCGGGCGACAGCACTGTGGCACTCTCGCTGAGTAAGGCGGCTGTGGTCTCCTCTAGCGTCGGCTCCAACTGTTGTGTACGCTTCAGATCCATTGTGGATTGAGACATGAATTTAGTGGGACTATTCTGGGCGTGGTTGGGATGATAAAAACTACCACTGTGCGAGTTATTGTGTACGTCATACGACTGAGATCGACTGTAGTTGTGCGGTTTGCCACCACTGTTTGCAACATTGCTGTTGTAAGAATTCATGGTTGGCGTTGAGTAGCGGTGCTGGGTGGGTGGATATACGGGATAACAATTGGATGTCGCTGGCGTCTGCAGTTGCTGTGGTTGCGGCGGCTGCTGCTGCTGCTGTTGCTGAGGTGGTGCAGAGACAGTTGATGAGTTTAAGTTATTGTTGGAAGCATAGCGTAACGGCGAAGCATTGGCGGAGGTCGGCGACGAAGGTTGCGGTTGCAACTTTGCGCCCAATGGCAGAACATCTGGCAAATTGTTAGGCATTTTGCCATTATGTGCATTGAGTATGTCGTAGGCAGCGGGCGGCTTTGTGTTCGCCACCAAGTCTTCGTTTGAGGTGAGCGTGAGCTTGTAACTGCCATGATCCGGATCCAAGTTGTTGAGCTTCTCGAGACTCTGGCGGGGCAAGTACGAGGCCTTCGAGTTGCATCTGCAATGAAAGAGAAAAATAAATGGAAATTTAAGAAGATGCTGCTAAGTTATGCGACTAGGTACATATGTATGTAATACATTAGATGTATTAGAGTCAACGGCAGTGAAGAAGACCAACAAATCCCCCAACATATTTATGTCAAATTGACATTTTTATTTATACTATTTCTCTTGTAGCTTGTTGGTCAGTAGGCGGCAGGAGTGTGTGTAAAAGATGTTTACCATTTTGCTAATGGCCGGTTAGCTGTTCACTTGGCGCTGGCATGAGTGGAACGCGCCAAAAAAGGTCGTTCCGTGCACGCTACTAAGCGTGCAACTAGCCGACACTCAACCAGTCGTTTTACTTAGCTGTGCTTGTAAGCAAACTTCGTCTTCGCGCATTCATAAATTGCTTGTGTTCACACGCTCTCGAACCGGTGGCCAAGTGTAGGCAATTGATGCGTGTCTAGTACCCGTTGGCCGTATTTGGCTTGCAGTTGCTTAGTTAGTCGGTTAAATATTTGCTATGCGGTCCAAACTCTTACATACACGGAAGCCCTGCATCCCAACGCATTTAGACAATCAATTTGTGGTTTTTAGTTCACAGCGACATGCACGCGTACACAGGCACGTATGCACGGCTATGAAATGAAGAATCTACAGTTACTTAGTTTGGATATTTTTGGACATGCAGCGGTGAGTAGATTTTTAATTAAATGTGATTGTAACTGTATAAAGCCCACTCATGTCAGTTGTCATGTAAACTAAAAGTTGTCATCCTTAAAGATGTTTTAATTAATGTTNAAGAGAAAAATAAATGGAAATTTAAGAAGATGCTGCTAAGTTATGCGACTAGGTACACATGTATGTAATTCATTATATGTATTCGAGTCAACGGCAGTGAAGAAGGCTAACTAATCCCCCAACATATTTATGTCAAATTGACATTTTTATTTATACTATTTCTCTTGTAGATGGTTGGTCAGTAGGCGGCAGGAGTGTGTGTAAAAGATGTTTACCATTTTGCTAATGGCCGGTTGACTGTTCACTTGGCGCTGGCATGAGTGGAACGCGCCAAAAAAGGTCGTTCCGTGCACGCTACTAAGCGTGCAACTAGCCAGCAGTCAACCAGTCGTTTTACTTTGCTTTGCTTGCAAGTTAACTTCGTCTTCGCGCATTCATAAATTGCTTGTGTTCACACGCTCTCGAACCGGTGGCCAAGTGTAGGCAATTGATGCGTGTCTAGTACTCGTTGGCCGTATTTGGCTTGCAGTTGCTTAGTTAGTCGGTTAAATGTTTGCAATTCGGTCCAAACTCTTACATACACGGAAGCCCTGCATCCCAACGCATTAGACAATCAATTTGTGGTTTTTAGTTGACAGCGACATGCACGCGTACACATGCACGTATGCACGGCTATGAAATGAAGAATCTACAGTTACTTAGTTTGGATATTTTTGGACATGCAGCGGTGAGTAGATTTTTAATTAAATGTGATTGTAACTGTATAAAGCCCACTCATGTCAGTTGTCATTTAAACTAAAAGTTGTCATCCTTAAAGATGTTTTAATTAATGTTTGGAGTAGCTTGTAAGCATTTGGTTGTTAAAAATTAGGTTTCGGTTAAAAAAACTATTACATAACATAACGAATAGTAATAGCGGATTTTAGCAGTAGTTATCGAAAATTATAATTAGTAAGCTAATGTTAATAAAAAGTTTATAGTCTTCGGTTATACCAGTCCCAGAAGTAAAGTACTCACTTAGTCAATTAAGAGCTTATCCTTTGTGATACCACATTCTGAACGGCACCCACTACTTAATCTATTAAACGTCTTGAGCCGATTTTGTAACCACGAACTCGGCTAATCAATGCCACAGAGCTCTTCAAATCTATTAAAAACGTGCGAGCCAAAGTATCTAAACCTTAGTCTCGCGAAAGCTGGGCAATCAAGAAGTTAGTGCTGAGGTGATTCCACCTCGTCATCTTACAGGTAACTGCGTTACATGAGTTCAGCAGCCTACTGCGTGAATACCGCTTGGACCATGACCCGTTAAATTTCCCACCAAGAGTTAAAACTGTGATTTTGTAAGTGTGAGGACTGCCCTCTACCGCCGCCTATACACCCTGACCAAAAGGACCTTGAAATCGCTCATGAACTGGTTTTCGCCCAGCGCTCGCTGAGCTGGCATGATATCCATTTATCTATAAGTTCACGACAGGCGATAAAAGACACCTCCAGCCGGTCTTTGTGTGGTGAACTGCTTTAAGAGCCCCTTTCTTAGCCAATGACCAGAACCCAAATGAGCCTAACGCAGAAGTATTCCGATTCAACTGAAAGAGAGAGCAGACATTCCCTAACTAAATAAATGCTCGCCCCCTGACTATCGTCACACTCCTCAGTATGAAGTATGAACTTAGTGTTAATGGAAAACTCTCCACAGAAGACCACCCAAATCCTGGGGTCCAGTTTCGATCCAGAATGTCCACTTCTTAAGCCGATCGGCTTCCCTGAGTCGAATAGCTGTTTACGCTGGGGTAGTTTTGTGGGGTGGACCGCAGTGTCCCACCAATACCAATTAAGGCAACCCAAAGTAAGCACTCCAACTGCTTAGCTAGTGAGTTCTAGCAGACTAGCGCTCCATAAAACATAATAGGCTTGAGTACGGTCTCGTAGAACCAATATACATATTTGGGCGAAACTACCCGTCTCTTTCCAATAGCTCTCCTACAGTAGTATAACTTTCCTCGATGTTCGGCATCCACGACTGCTTGCTGTCAAGAAACAAGTCCGAGTATTTGACCATGTCAGAAAGCTGCAAGTGCTGACCTGCAAGAATGGGAAGACCAGCGTCAGGCATTTTCTACCTTACTGGGATTGACGGCGAGGCCACTTATGGCCGCCCAAGTAAGATACCGTTGGGCCAGCTCACTCGGCTACCCAAGTATTATCCGACGGCCTTAATTCCTACCGCAAGTTTTGTAAGAGTTATTTGTTAGCTGTTTAGTGAGCCTTCGACCATACCAAAAAAGGGATCGATGTACACCTTCGAATCTAAAGTATTTTTACGAGGCAGTTTCGAAAATAATTTTTTTTTTGGAAGAACGAAGGCTCATATCTTCGGCATTTGCAGTTGGATCTTAAAGTGTGATATATCGATATCTTTTATCTCGAAAAGACGAATGCTGCCCCAATTTCACTAAATTAAAGCTCACCAAAAATCATTAAACTTTTGCTCAAGAAGTATTTCGATTCTTACAGTGGAACTCGAAGGTGTACGTCTAATTGTTTCCCCTGTATGATGGTACGGTTCAGCGGGCGTGTTTGAGATTATAAGGAACTTTTGCCTTAAACAATTTTTTTTTCACGATCAGGTTAAGAATTGCATACAGGCAAATGGAAGAGGTGAGCGTCTAGTGACTTTACCATCTGCTGAAGTATACTTTTAGGCACACCTTTGACAAATAGTTAAATTTAGATTTTAAGTAAGTAGGTACTTAAGCGCAAATAAAAAAGACTTTGTTGCTTTTTCCATTTTTCCTAAAAAAACAAAATCGTGGTACAGAGCTCAATCACCCTATTGAAAAAAGATTGGTTGTAAGTTAGAGAAAATAGACGACATACCTGCATAAATATGCGTGCTTGTAAGAAAGCTCTAACAACAACATTGAAATGTCATCAGAAGTGATCGCTTAAAACTGAGTACATATTTATGAACTGCTATGCTTTTGTTTCATCTGTTCGCTCTCCGTGGGAAAAAGTAATGGTGTTGGTATGTCAATTGCAATTAACGCGAACACCAATCGTTGTTCCGGGATTTTCATAATAGGCCACTAGCTATTACTATGGCAGCTTGATTAAGTGACACAATGACTGTGAGATTTCTTGTTGAAGATTTCGTAAGAAATATGTACATACAGACATGCATATATGTAGTGCATAATGAATGCCCAATGGCAGGCGCAATCTGTCATCAAGGAACAACATGAAACCGGTTGTTTTTGCGAAGTGCACATACGCTTTTGTTGCAATCTCAAGTAATTAAATTAAAATCGCACAATAATTCACAACAAATTGCCGCAACGCGCCAAGATGCAGCCAGCATCAGTTAAAGAGGGAAATTGATGTGCTGGCGCAGATCAAGTTGCAATGTTGATCGTTGACACCAGATGGCCCACAGTACTGCAGCTGGCGAAATTGCCGTTTTTGCTTGATTAATTTTATTTTGGTTTTGTTTTGTATATTTTTTTGCTTAGGTTCACGCCGCGGAGGTGTGCAGGTGATACTATGTGTAAGGGAGGGCAAGCGCATGGTAAATAAGCCAAAAATGTGGTTTAAACAACGGATTGCTCTTGGCAACTGGTATGCACAGCGGAAGCGCTCGTCGACTGAAAGCCCAAAAAAAAAACAAAAAATTGGAGAAATAAAAAGAAAAAAAAACAGGCTACGTAAACATGAACCGGTATGTCACCGATTGCGTCGACATTGAGTAGGTAAAATTGCATTGCAAGCTTCGTGCCACAGATAAATGCGAAGTTTTGATTTTTTTTTTGGTCACGCATTGCAAACGTACACACACACACACACACACCTTTTGCTCAGGCATACCCTATAGTCCATTTTCGGTAGGCTTGCACGTTTATTTGCATCATTTGATGCAGGTAAATGTGTTAAAGCAGCCCACAGCGCTATATCGCCGATATGTCGCCACTTGATCGGTGCTTGTCATAATACTGCCAGCCAGCCTGTGCAGCGGCTTATGGATCGTGCCAGTGAAATGTCACATTTGAGGTCGCGCAACGGGTCAACGGCGCCATTAACAACAGCCAGCGATCACGATTCGTTTTGGCAGCGAATTTCGCAAAACAGGCGTTGCAGCGCCGTCGGCAGGAGTGTTGTCGCCAGAATAGGTTTCTGTTGCCACAAAAGTATGCAAATTTTTCGTTACGCTCTTGTTTCGTCATTGTTCATTGTTGGGTTTTTGGGCAGGGCGGCAGAGGTGTGCATGCTTTGACGTCAAACTTATCCATGTAGTGTAGGTGTTGTTGCCGCCAGTATGGCAGTGGCAATGTTTGTGCAACAAATTTAAGCGCAACAAATTTCGCCATGTACATAGAAACATTGGTGAGGAGCGTCCATTGTGGTACGCTTTACTTTATTGTGTGTTGCGGTTCCTATTGTTGGGAGTGTATTGCTTGCGGCCAGCTGCGCCAGCAACAACCGCTCCTTGTCATTAATGACACATTGTGGACATGACTTCCTGAACCGTTGCCGCGCGCCGCATGGAAAAAAAAAGAGGCAAGACTGGTGAAATGCGCGCCTGAAATGCTGTTTACATATTTGATGTTGCAACATTGCATCAACATCAACATAACGCCAACAGCAGCACTAAGTGTGTGATCGTGCAAAATATTACAACAATGATGAGCTTCAATGATTTCGTAGATGTGAATTGCGATTTTCTAACTATTGGCGTTGATTTGATTCGCTCCTTTTTCGATTTGATTTGTCGTGATTTTCGAGACTAATTAATGTTTGCAAGTGCCGATGGTGGCGTAGAGAGCTTTCTTCTTTCAAAAAATACGTACATACATACTTCCCATTTCGCGGTGCGATATTGTTTTGCAACAGCTAGTAATTGCGTCGGTGGCTAAATGACAGTTTTCTACTATCCTCTGGCCGAATGCAACTAGACTAATATGGCAGTTGGTGGCTGACTGATCGACAAACGTTCAATATACATAGATAATGCTGCACTTGGATGGACTAATGTCTGCTGCTTGCGGCACATACATACGTACATACATACATATAAGGAGTGGAGGAAAAGTGCTTTAAGTATCGTAACGGGGGCTACATAAAAATAAATGCCACTATGTAATCGCAAAGAAAGTTTCCAAGTGCAATTTTGTTGCACGAAACAAGCATGCAACATATTCGATAATCGGCGGTGCACAAAATTGCTTCATGTTCATGTTTATATACATATGTATGTAAGTATGTGGATGTGTTAGTTTACATACTCGTTCGATCGGCATGTGATCATAGTGATCGTGCAACATATTAAAGCTAATGATTTTTTATGTCTGCCTTGAAGGATTCAAAAAGGTAGCTTATTTATTTGCCATTTTTTGCCTAACGGATAAATTTGGACTAATATGTTCATTAAGATTTGGATAGGGCTACTGCTTGCCGTTAGATACTATATGCGGAAATAATGCAATTTTATATATTACAATGAATTTAAGGTGTTGGAGGCAATGCATAAAAGTAGCCAGTTTCCGGTGTGTGGAAAGTTGCTACTAACTATTTCCTATTAATTTTTTTATTTTATTTTTATTTTTAATATTTTTATTGAGCTTTGTACCACGATTGTTTATTAGGAAAAATTGAAAAAGCAACAAAGTCTAAGCGGTAGAAGTTATAACACTATTTCGGAGATCACCACATCTCCTCATCAGACTTCTTTTTTCCAGACTTCAGCAGGGATCGAACCTGCGAATTCGATGTTCAAAGTCAGAAGCGGTAACCACTGAGCTATGTACATCCCGTAAAATCTTGTTTCCTATTAAAATTGTTGGCTAAACTATTTTTTATGCGGTGCCAAACCTACCTGAAAAACTTTCGGGATTTTTTATAGTTGGTAACCGTTTTCAAGATTTTGTTTTTTTTTTTAAGTAAAAGCGTTGTGTGTGTTAGCTTTGCAACCTATCAACTTAGAAAGTTCAAGGCTCATTTCGATACATAAAGTGGCAGACAAAATAATAACACCAAAATTCAGAATAGTGCTGCTTGAAACTTATGTTCATTTAAAATATAGTACGATCTATAACAGAAATCGCATAAATAAAAATTTCAAAGCTTGAACAAAGTCCATAAAAACTGAAAAAATTTCATAAAATTCTCAAACTTTTTATCTAGAATTTTTGCGAAATTTTCAAGTATGCAGTTTTGTAGCCCAATCAATTTAAGTGCAATAACAACCAACATTCTATATAAAAATTAATTTTGTTGATGTTATATGGAAGATAATGCTGAACACACTCGGTAAAAATAGAGGTCTAAAAAATCAATGCTAATCTTTAGCGGCACTTTATCATATAAGTATTAAAATGAGTGGGCTATACAACTGCATACTGGAAAATCTTTTGAAATCGAATTAATTTTTGTGAACTTTGCGTAAGCTGTGAAACTTTTACTTATGTGTTCTCCTTTATAGGTTGAACCATTTTTTCAATTAAAATTATTAAAAACGAAATAAACAAAAATAAGTTGCAAATAATATCATTTTGAATTTTGGTGCTATTATTTTGACCGCAGCTGTACAATTAAAACCGTGTGACAGTCAATTTTACACACAGAAAAATTAATAAACTCGCGAAAGTACATGCCAAATGGGATATAACTGCATTTTTAGTTTTTCTCTTGACGACAGGATTTTTTAAAAGGACTTTAAAATTTCAAAGATATGATTGAGTGAAAAATTTATAAAAAATAAAGTCCAATGGGTATCAAATAAAATAGAAAAAACCGATGCAATACTGAGAAAGATACAATTTTTGGTGATGGGGATGATTGGAGGATGACTGGGTATTGAAAATATCCTTTTCAAATTGTATCCTCGAATAAACTTGAAAATTTGTAATATTTATTTTACAAAAAGTTATATTTAAAAAAATAATATACACGCGATCACATCCTCGAGTGCCGTAATTCTTACTTTATAAGCTTAACAAAATAAAAATAATAAAACAAAACATTTTCCATACCTACATATTCGTATTTGTATATCAAACAAATTTATTTTATTTTTCGTTTAAATCTACAGAATTTTCCACTTAATTTAGTAGCCTGATTGTTATTCCATATTCCATTTGAAATTTTAGAAAGTTTTTTTTCATTTCATCATATCGTTGCAATTTCAATGTCCTTTAAAAAAAAAAAAAAAAACCTATCGTCCAAGAGAAAACTAGAAAAACAATTTTACTATATTTGGACCCATAATTTCGTGAATATGTTTTGAGTTTTTCGTGTGCTTTCAAATTTTATGATTTTTGTCGCACGGTGTTATAATAAGCGGTTTATTGCTTCCAGCTTGCACTTCTTCGTTTCCAAAATGCTGACAAATAAACAGCTGATTACTTATGTATACAAACATTGCTGAAATTCGCAAGAAACGGTAGCCAGTCGAAGCGCATGCGCAACTGCATCTCAAGCAAAGTAAGACAGGCAGCGAACAGCCCTACTAAAACCACAACAACACAGAGCGTGCAGAAGAAAATGCAATTTAATAACAAATACAACTCAAAAACAAAAAAAAAACGTCATTGCAGCAATCGCAAATGCAGTAGCTGACAAAATAAATTACCGCATAAGTTTTTATTATTATTATACCTTGTTGTTGCAATCGCGTTGGCTGATGCGCTGCCACCGCCACTGCTTATATAGGGTGATTCGAGGGCGATGCAGATCTTCGACAGTAATTATTTGTGGTACTATTTTAATTTTTTTCTATTCTCTTCCAGACCATTGGTACTACATGCAGGCTTTTTCCAACGATTGTAAAAAAAAAAATCATCATAAGCGACGAGGCACATTTTCACCTAAACGGATACTTTAACAGGCAAAACTGCACCCAGAGCAAGAAAAAACTATGCATCTACAACGAGTCGCTGTTTGGTGTTGTTTTTGGTCTGGCGGAGTCACCGGTTCGTATTTCTTCGAAAATGATGCTGGTCTGAATTAGATGACAAGGACGTGGACAATATGTGGTTTCAACAGGACGGTGCCACTTGCCACACAGCGCATGAAACAATGGCCCCATTGCGAACATCTGCAGACTTAATGAATCACCCTATACATATTAAGTTCTGCTAATCTTTTTTCATTTCATTCATTGTATAAATCGCTTTTACGCTTTTTTGTTTTTGTAATTATTTTTAAGCATCACTGTGACTGCGGTTGTTATTGTAATTGTAATTGTTTTGTTTTTGTGCCTTTTGCGGTGGCCGATTGTTGCAGTTTGGTTTTTCTTGCTTCCGCAGTCATCTTCATTTTCTGTGGACAGATCTCGCCGTTGCCATCTTCATTTCAACTGATAGCAACAACGACAGTCGCAGTAATGGAGACGGCAACAAGAGTCGCAGTAGTGTCAGCAATTTGTGCCCTCAACTTCGCGTGCTGTAAAGACATCTGTTTGCTGTGTGGCAAGGCAATGTTTGCTACTTGCAACAGATGCGGACAGGAACGTCTGCAGTAATTTAGCTAACAAATTTTGTTTGCGGCTCTTTTAGATTTTTATTATGGATTGATTTTTGTAGAGCTTGATTAGGTTAAAAACTCTTCGTTGAAAATTTGGTGTGGCCCTTTTTGGGTTAAAGTTTGCCATCGATATATTTCGATAACGAAAATAAAAACTGCAATAATCGATAATTATTGGATATCGATATTGCTAACGACAAAGATCGATCATGATATCGAAATACATATTGATATAAATAATGATAACAAAATCTATGACAATATTGATAAGGATAAGTGCTCATAAGTGTAGCCACGATGTTGAAAGCATAGATTTCGATTAAAACAATCGACATTGCTGAAATTACGGCTATCGATAATGATAAAGATAACCGCGAGAGAAACATCGACGGCAATGTTATTAACAATAAATGTGGATATTGCAAATGATAATTAAAACACGATAAATTAAAAAAAAATTGCTAGCAATAGCGTTATCGATATATTTCGATGAGAAAAACACATCTATAATGATGACGATAACATGAAAACAATCGATAATTATTTATATCGATATTATTAACGATAACGGTCGATAATGACGACGGTAACAGAAAAGATGGCGAGCAAAAAACGAAAACGATATATTGATGATAACAACGATAGCGACACCGACGATAATGTGATTAAACAAGTGAAATGGCAAACTCTTATAGAAGTTTAGGTATTTTTGAAGAGGAGGAAAGATCAGTCTTGACCGGTTACCGGAAATATTATTTCGATCAAGAATAATCGTTAAACTTGGATTTTTATTCTTTTGGTTTAAATTTAATCGTTTAATCGATAAAAAATAATCGTTATTTTGAATTTTTATTTTTTTTTCGCTCGTTCTTAACCGGTATAATGAAGACTGCGCTTTTATGACTGATTTAAATTCTCTATTATCTGAAAATTACGGCTAGAAAATGACCGAAGAAATAAAAAGCAAAAATAACAACAAAAATGTATCGAAAAATAAAAATCCGAAAATAGCAATTATTCTTGATCGAAAAAGAAAAATTTTAAAATAAAGGTTAAACTTGATCGGTAAAATAGAAATCCAATTTCATCGGTTAAATTCTGAGATATTTATATTATAAAGCCCATAAAGTCGTATATTGTAAAAAGTTTCCAAAAAATACAACTGACTTTCATACCTGAAACTGCTGATTTTTACAACAAACAACGCATCTCATCCCTTTGTTAGCTTCTGCTTATTACCCTGCTCATTCTACGCTTCTTCATTATTTCAACTCTTCTTCAACTGCTTGCTGCAATTCTTGCAACATTGTCTGCAAAGCAATTCAATTCAATTGCATTCAACTTAATTTATATTTGTATTTTACTTTTATTATTATTGTTATTGGTTTTATGTGCCATTGTCTACACAGTTTCTTTTTGCGGCGATTGCGCTATGCCGTTCTTGCCACACTCAATCCCACTTGGGAGATGCACACTTTTGTTGGTGTATGCTGATGGGAAACATTGTGCAAAAAATAAAATAAAAATAAAAACATAAAAAAGGTGAGTGTGCGACCGCTTGGAGGCAAGGCATGTTGAAAGCTTGCTTAAGGCTTCCACAATTGTTCAGTAATTTTTTTATTTTAAATTTTTTATAATCGAAGCAATAATTTTCGTTTCTGCCACGATTGTATCAACTACTAGCCCATCTACCGATGAGAACCCTGCCTGCATAAGTAAGATTGTCCTTTGTGGCTGACTTTGTGGTTATCAGCAGCGCTCCTCTCAACCTGTGCAGTTCAATATATGTACGAGTACTAAGCTGCCAGCCACTGGCATTGCATTGCAGCACGTACATTTTACATTTCCGCCACTGCAACTTTTATTCTTTTTGAACTGCAATTTGTCAGGGTACTTATTTTTATTTTTTATATATTTTTTTTATCGTACTATCCGACGACAGCTGCGGTTTACGCTTGGTCAGCTGCACTTGCCTTACCGGCTACTGCAATGCTGGGAACGACCTTGGCAATGGTGCAACATGCCACGTTTTGCGGTCGAGATATGTATGTATACGAACGTACATATGCGACTTACCAGAACGGAAATAACTTTGCATATCTTTAGCAGAGAGCGAAAAAGTTATTGAATTTCTCCCCTTCGGGTCAGTGCCACAGAGTCATAACGAAGCCTTAAGAATTCTTGCACGCAAATTGAAATGATGAAAAAAAATTGCAAAGTTATTTACTTTATGCAATTTCTCTTTCTGCCACATTTGTGGCACACAGTCAGCGCTAAAAAATCGTAAGCGAAAATTTGAAACGAAAAATTGGAATTTGTTAAACAAAAATTCCACGCAAGAGTGCAATGGAATCATAAAACAAAACTTGTCTCGCACAGCAGCAGCCACACTCACTGCTTGTCTGCTTGCTATTGGTGCGTAACGCAGTGGCAGCAAGCAATCAGCGTGCAACACGCTGCTCAACTGATATCGATAATATCGCTGCAACGGGCTCCCTCCCGCTCCCGCTCCCACACAACACTACACACGCGTTGTCAGCATGAAAGTCAAGTTCAATTGCCTTGGCTCGAGGCAAAGAAAGTACGTATAGTATTTATGTAGGTATGTATGTAAAAGTTGTGCGGTCGTTGCGGCTTATGAAGAAAGCCTTACAAATCTCACGACATCTCCTATGCCGTTAAACAACTTTGGCGGTAGCACATTGAACTACATTTGCGCATGCGCCGCCGCCACCAACCACCGCCATGGGCCTACTTTGTATGCGTCGCGCGTTTGCCACACGCAAAATCGGCGTATTTTAGTTGTGGCGTGTAGCCACTTTGTTGGCGATATGAATATATAAATTTACAAAATATTCATGCAGTTTAGTTATACTCCATGCCACACGCTGCCACATGAAATTTGAGCAAACAACATTCAATTCATTTATTCCCTGACTTGCGGCAAACAAATGCTATCAATAACATAGCAAAAGCGCGCCACAACCACCACCAACAACAACAATCGCACAGCCAAAACAATTGTAATTTAATATTTGATCTACTAACACATTAATTATGCCGCCACTCACGGTGTGTAGCGTTTGGCGGGCGCACGTACAATTTGTGTTTGCTTGCATTTTTTTAGCTAAAGCGATTTATTTTGCTTTCATTTATAAGCTTTTTTTTGCAATTTTTTCGCTTATTTTGTCTGCAGCTGAGTGAAAATGAAAGTATTTGCTGTGATTACTTTTAGGTGATAAAGCAATATTTTGCAGTTTTTTTTTATCGAGAAAATATAATAAAATTTTGTGTAAAGGGTAAAAATGGTCGCCAAAAGTGCTAAGCAGAGAATTTTACTGAGAGACGCAAGAGAAACTAAAAAAACTGATCTTTAAATATGAGTCTGCTATATTATCATCTGCCTAATACTTTTGTGAAGATTTTGAACCTTATTGCTGTAATTTTTGAGCTCAACTCCAGATGGGAAACTATCGTGGGCGTCAACGGCTCTGCACGGCTGCAGGTAAGAGATGAGGCTTAAGGTCATGTTCTGGCTCTATGACACCATATTAAAGCTCATAAATTGTATGTAGTCCTCATCTAATGGAATGCACTAAAGAGGACTACTTTAGCCAGAAAGCTGAGCTGCAGTCAGACTTAGGCGACAGACTCAGAACCTGACCACTCTAATATCCTTGGAAGCATATCCGCTATGCCTAATTATATGGCACATAAGTATCTTCTAGCGATGAGTGGACGGGAAGCGGTGGCTGGAAGGGAACATAGCCCAACTTTTATATGGATCAGTCGAATTTTGTCAGCAGCATCGGTGGAGGAGACTTTCAACCACTTTCCACCAACTTTAAATTTAGGACTCCCGGATCACTTTAATGTTTTCCAGGCAGCTATAAAGCATGCTGTCGTATGGCGACAACGAGGTTAATCATGGTAAATATCTATTCTGATAGCCAAGCAGGACCGTGGGCTTGCTTATGATGCGCTCAAGGCTTGTTGGGTAATGCCTAACCTTCCCTTTTGGACCCGGCTGAGTATCTGCTTGCCAGATTTATATGGTTGCGAAGTCGGATATCGCAGTAAATTGTGCGGCGGAGGAGCTGTTTAGGAAAGGCACCATCGAGTCTGTATTACCGAGTAAAAAGAAGAAGTAGAAGTGGACTACTCTTGGACAGATAAGACTCTTGTCAGCACAGCACACGCTAAGCAAAAGCCAGCAAATGTGCTACTACAAGGTCTTTCCATATTGTTTATTAAATTGGTTTTGTGCGCCAAAATACGTGGCAACCCTCTTAAAAAACATTTTCGAAATAAAGCTTAAACCTTTCTCGATTGATACCCATATACAAATATTTCTTTTAATAAACTTGTTAGCTAAATTGATTCTAATTGTTCAAACAGGTGGCAACACTTTTGTTTCGAAATAGATAGTTTTAGAAACCCTTTCGTTCGACACCAACATTGTTGTAATATTTTATTTAACCTATAAATTGATTTATTTCAACTTTTGAGTAAGGTGGCAACTCTTCAAAAAGTACCTTGTATGTTAATATAGGCCCATAGCCTATTTGTGTGCCAAATTTTATAGAAATATGTCTAGCCCTTTTACCGTGAACAAACTACTCAGTCTCAAAAGCCGCGGTAAAATGTCAAGAAAAAAATAATTCAATTCAAGACAAAAATTAAAGAAGGTTAGATAAAACTATTTTGAATGCATTTGCTATTAATTTTTACCTAAGAAGCAATATAAAATTGCATTTAAAAATTATATTTAAATCAAAAACACTAGTATTTTTTTGCTAGCATAACGAAAACACAATACTTGCTCGACTAACACTATTTAAAAAAAAAAAAAAATACAAAAAAATAAGCTATAACAATATAGCAATTGCGTGGTCAATTTTTTTCAGTTAAAATACGTCTGCGTTTCATGGTCAACTATATTGTGTCGTGCGTGCAGATCATTAAAAAATATAACAACATTTCAGCCAACAATTCAGTTTTCAAAGTTTCGCATCTAATTGTGCTGTGCTTCTTCGCCACGCTAAAATTAAGCGTAATGGCGAACAGCTCTAATTGATTTTCATGCAAAATGAAGAAATAAGAAATAAATAGAGAGATGAACAACTGGCATTCACTATGCTTGCTACAATGTTTTGATGCGATTGCTACAATTTGTAAATTACTCTGTGTAGCAGCTAATGTGGTTATTGTTATTGTTTTGTATTGCTGTTTGCGCATGTTGTGAATTTTAACAATCTTAAAACATAAACATTAAGCTTACTTAATGCGAAACTAATCCGTTGCAATTGTACGTACAGCTGGCCGTCATACATTTACTACAACACTCGGCTACCAACAGCAAAGAGACAATGGTACAACAGTGCGAATACTTAACATTCGTTGGTGTGTGCGTAGCGCTGTGTGTGGGGAAATTGTTGGTAAGCAAATCGTGTCAAATCGAAGTGTGGGAATGAGCAAATGACATGGATACGAATAGTGAAACAATGCACACATACATATGTGTGTATGTGTATGTAGTAAATAGCCTTGCAGACGTTTTTATTCTTCATTTTTGCCTTTCATGTTTCTTTCATTTTGCTCTATGAATTTTTATGGTAAGTTTGACGCCAAATCTGAACTCGTTCATTTCATAAAACGGCTATGATAGAAAATGGATCACTCATTTATCGTTTAAATGAATATAGAATGAACAGGTGGAGCAGGTGGAACAATTTAAGGGGTATTTTTAAAATGATTTTTTCATCTTCGGTTATCGCTACCGATATACTGTTCTATAATTTTATCAATATTTTTATTGACATACATAGTACATAAGTATGCATTACGTATCAACGTCTGTATCAACATCGTTATTGAGGGTTTTATGAATACATTTATAATCAATTTCGTTATCGATATTTTAATAAATATTTTATCTAAAATGAAATAAAAGTTTTGTGTAATATTTTTTAAATGCATATTTTTTTTTGATATGAGTAAACTTTGTTTTTATCGCCGGTAATGGTTACCAACATTTCTAACGATATTTACCGAGATTTTTATCCATAAAGTTTAGTGAGAATTTTTTATTTTGCTTAATTTTATTCGTACAATTTTTAAAACAAAGTTCAAGTTGTTTATGTAACGGGTTTTGCATACATGCGCTACTTAATTGTTATCGACATAATTATTCATTGGGATTATCACACCTACCTTGTTATCAAGTTATCAGGTTAAATATTATTATTCTCTAGTGTATTTTGTTTTTGTTAACTGAGTTAAAACTATAACCACATAACCAGCTACCCCAAATATTCAATTTCAAATACAAAGTAATTAAAATTTATATTGGAGTTTTAATCGAGGAAATTAATTCTTTTGTCGATAAATTTAACGAAGTATTGGTTTCCAGTTTTTTGAGCAATAGTTTTGAAAACAATTTTATTGTTATTTATCGTGATTGTAATCAATAAAATTTTAGTAATATTTTTTTCTGATATGTAAAACAAAAATTGAAGACTTAAAATATGTACAGTATGTAAGTATGTACATAAACATTACAATCTTAATACTCGCGTTAAACAAAAAATCGAAAATAATCACAAAGCCGCAAAACTTTTGAAAACAAACTAAAAAAAGCACCGTTTTTATGCAATGGATTGGAAACTTGATATGAAAATAAAATGAAAATAAAAACAAGTAATTTTTAGCAAAAAAAAAACCGACTTCAACTCTCATATAAAAAAAAAATATATATATATATCTCATGATCGACTGATCGAATCTTAACCAGAGACACTACCTTTCCGATGCAAAAAGAATTATCGAAATCGGTTGACGTGGTCCAAAGTTATGCGGTAACGTACATAAAAAAAAAAAAAAATATATATTCCGACGAACTGATAACCTCCTCCTTTTGTGGAAGTCGGTTAAAAAAACTATGTAGATGTAAAACTCTCATTTACTTCCAGTATGTAGGAGGACGAAACTAGGTCCCCAGTTGTTGCCTCCTCTAACAATGCTCACAATGCCAATACAGAATGAAAAATTACAGGCGCATTTTTGTATATACTAGCTTCACATACAGATGATGCCCAACGCGAAAAATTTGTCAACATGCCCCTTTCTGCCAACTAACATTCATATATGTGCACGTCCCTCTGCCATCAAACACATTATAACGTTGTCACGTCGTTGCCCATTGTTGTTGCTAAAATTGTTGTCGTCGTTGTCAGTAATGTTGTAAAATTGTGCTGCTGGTTTTACGCGATCACTATCAGGCGCTTGTACGCTGTTGTCTCATACATTGTTATTGCCATTATTGTAGCTCAGCGCCGCGTTGGCAGTAAGTGTGATTTGTTTGCAGCTTACAGCGAAGTCTGTATTAACAGCAAAAGCAGCAGCTGTGCACATTTGGTGATATTTTTTGTTATTTTTTTTTTTTTTGTTAATTTCAAGACAACTTCATTTGCACGACGAAAGTAACATGTGTATAAGGTTGTGTGATACATATTTGGATGTACATTAGGGTGCGCCTTGCTTTTCAACTTTGACCCGCAGAGCAAGCCTTCCCCCAGATAGATTAATTTCTAATTCAGATAACGGAAAGACGTGATCAAGAGCTCTAAAGTTACGCAAAAAAGGCGCTATAAATTCCAAACCTTACGAGATATGAAAACGGTGTAACCCCATCTGAGATCAGCATGCAAAAAGCTATTGAGTGAAATGAAAGAAATAAGCTTATTTTATAGAATTATAGGCTCTGTTTTTTTGATTATATGTAAATTTTCGATTTTGAAAATTTTTTGCAGAGCGCGTTCTTATAACCACACGAACCTATCTGCCTTTTAGCTTACAAACAATTTTTTTTAAGGCGCACACTAATATACGTTCATACAAAAGCTTAGTTGGTTTGCAACTTTGTTGTTGTTGCATTTGAAATGCAACATTTGCAATGTTGAGTGGCGTCCGTTCGTTCGCCCGTCTAATCGTATGTGGGCTAAGAGTAGGAAATATTCACTTTGAGCTGCTTCTCTGGCGGATGCCATCGTTCAACGTCACAATTGTCGAAAAATACGTATGTATGTGTGTATATGTGTAAGCGCGTAGATTTTCTTGTAATATTACATTTTCCTTATTTGGGTTTTTACTTAATACTGTTGTCGCCAAGCGCATGCCTAAGCGTGAATTTATGCAAAGCTAGTTGGCATATTTAACCCAAATTCAAAACAAAACAAAAAAAATTAGAAAAGAAAGATACCAAAAAAGGAAACAAAGCTAAAATAACTTGAAGAAAAGTAAAGAAATTTTGGTTTAACCCTTTATTCGCCACTGGGACAAGGTCTTCCAACTAAACTTAGCTATGAGTTGCCAATATTGGCAATAAAAAAATGACAAATAAAAGAATAGATGCGCCATTCTTTTTTATAAATCGAAAGAAGATTATTTCTTTCTTTCCCATTTAGCAATAAAACAAGAACCACGATTCTAAAGGTAAAATGCAATACCAAATAAAATAAACTAGCTGTATTAACCAGGGACCGAAAATAACCATAAATATTAAAATTTTTTTTGGATCATTGCAAAATCGTTTTTGACCTTTTTTATCTTTCTAGTAAGAATATTATTATAATCGTTAAATTTAGATATTTATCTTTCGATCAAAAATAATCGTGATTGTGGATTTTTATTTATTTTTCGATAATTTGTAACCGTTATGATGGAGGCTGCGTTTTTATGACCAATTTAAATCATCTGTAATCTCAAAAATTAAATCTGAAAATAACGATTAAAATATGATGAAAAAATTAAAATCGAAAATTGGTATAAAAAATAACGGCTAAATTTGATCAGAAAATTAAAAATATAGTTTTAAGGGTTAAATTTAATCAGCCACACATAAAAATTAAATTTTAACGGCTAAACGTGATTTTTATTAAAAAGTTTATAACCGTTACGATACCTGTATGGGACCAGATTGAGTCAAATAAGCAGTGTTGACTGTGGAAAACCTCTGTGAGAGTTTTTGCGATTTTTTTTGTTGATATTTTTATTTTTTCGTTATTTTATATCATATTAAATTTTTTTTTTGAGCTTGAGGCCATTTTTTGTGACAAATAATTGTAGAAAACAAGTAAGAAAGTCTAAGTTCGGGTGGAGCCGAACATTAAATACCCGGCGCAAGTATTAAATATATGTTTTTTCACCCTTCCGAAACCTTCCGCTAGATGGTAAGCTTGATGCTTACACGTGGCAAGTACAATAACCATACCGAGTTTGGTACAAATTGGTAGAACGGTTACCGTATATGTGATCATAAGTGGGCGGTGCCACTCCCATTTTCCAAAATTTTACCATAAACGCATTTCTTGGTAAAGAATTGTTGCAA